>NW_027496920.1:0-178614 GCF_021521415.1 Bidens hawaiensis | reverse complement strand
AGTCCGCCGTCTATACCTGTACTCAAGGTCGTGAACACGTAAAAGGTCCGCAGTCCTTACCTATGTTCACCATTCATGGTACGTGCAAGGTCCGCGGTCCTTCCCTATACCATCCCACTTCCACAACACGTACAAGGTCCACAGTCCTCCCCTATGTTGCAACCTAAACCATAGCACGTACGAGGTCCGCAGTCCTCCCCTATGCTACCACAATACAACTACAGCACGTATAAGGTCCACAGTCCTTTCCTATGCTGAGGCCTATCTATAATACGTATAAGGTCCGCAGTCCTTAACTACGTTGTCGTCTATTATCTGTAACACGTATAAGGCCCACCGTCCCTATCTACGTTTACATCTATCATCTACTTTACGTATAAGGCCCGCAGTCCTTAACTACGTTTACATCTATCATCTACTTTACGTATGAGGCCCGCAGTCCTTAACTACGCCATCACCAGCCGAGTCTATGTCCGACAAAAGCTAGAGGGATTTGCCATCCTAACTTACTATGTTGAACGTAGAACTCACATACCATTCGTGTACCTGTATACACCTACTTCACATATACAATAATTACATCATAGCACAAGAACACCCTAGGCGTTCTTTACATCATTCATTTAACAACCATACCTCTTGTCGATACGTGCAATATCCGAAGATCGTTCACAGCCCCGACAAGTATTCATTTGTAATGTTCATACATCTTCGATGTATAATATTCGTACCTTTATTTTTGACCTGACAGTACGCGCAATATCCGAAGATCGTTCGCGTACCGACAAGCAACCATTCATATCCATCACATATATCACATATGGCATACACTTATCACTTAGGATAAATGTATTAACAACACATCGAGTATGCACACAGCCCCGAAAACATAACACATAAATGGGGCTAGAAACTCACCTGAACTCTGCTTCTTCCTCCGATAGTTGTAAATCCCTTCTTTAGCTGAGCTCGGCTGACTGTATAAGTTACACGTATCAATACTCGCCTGATCTAATCTGGTGGCCTAGTATTTGCTTACTTTTACTTATCGTTTTTAATCTATTTTCTAATCGAACTTGACTTTAAGCGAAGTTAAACCTTAGGCGAACTTAGCTTTAGGCGAAGTTGTCATCAGGCGAACTTAGCTTTACGCGAAGTTGTCATCAGGCGAACTTAGCTTTAGCCGAAGTTGTCATCAGGCGAACTTAGCTTAGGCGAAGTTGTCATCAGGCGAACTTAGCTTTTAGGGGAAGTTGTCATCAGGCGAACTTAGCTTTGCAGGCGAAGTTCATCAGGCGAACTTAGCTTTGCAGGCGAAGTTCATCAGGCGAACTTAGCTTGCAGGCGAAGTTGTCGGCTGCAGCTACTGTTCGTTTTTAAATCCTTCGTTTCTTAACCAAATAACTCGATTTAGGTATCCACGGAATCGTCTGACCAGCGCCTACAAACCCCAACCATCAAATCGACCTAACATCGATGTTTAAAGGGTGCGATTTAGGCATATAGGTTACGGGTTCTTTTTATCAATCGATTAACCCATCAAATCATAACCATTTTCAGTAAGATTAGCTTTGTTGGATTCGTTTTTACCATACAAACTCAGATCTATCATTTCTCAAATCAAACCGAACCTATACGAACTATTTCTAACTATAAACGTACCTTGAACGAGTCGAACTACGAACACGGTTAAGCCTTGATGTTGTTTTGGTCCGTCACGACGTTCCAGCACCAACAAGCTCGGGTTTTCGCCTTCGGATCTTGGTTCGGGTTATAAGATGGTGTTGTGTGTTTTGGTGGTGTATGGAATATGTGAGAATGAGGATTAAATGGTGATTAATGGTATTTATTTAGGGATCATGGGCTTAAGCCCATGGACTCTCCTTTCTTCTTTCATGTCCCAAGTCCATAACTCATATCCATTACCCAACACTAGCCCGACCCATACCAACTCCTACTCTATTTATTTATTTCTCGATAACCCGAGTAAACTTTCCCTCTATTATTAAATAATACAATTAATATTGTTTTGGAAATTTCGGGATGTTACAAGTCTTCCCTCCTTAAAGAGGTTTCGTCCCCGAAACCTAACTTATTCCCTATAAAAGGAAAACTTCTTATATTTACACACTTTATTGAATCGCCTTTGCTTTCTGGGTTATCCCTCTTACTCCTGACTTGTAGTCATCGAATGGTGGTCATGTGTTTTAGCTATTTAAGGTAGCTTGTCCATGAGGCTCTCGATGTCTCAAGTCTCGTCTCGTCTTTCCAAGGGCTTCCTTTGATGCTTTTGTGACAATTTGGCAACTCTCTTAGCATATCTGACTACAAGCTCCAAGCGTGACTTCTTCATTACTTTTGGCAGTTGGAGTCATGTTGTTTTCGTATATCGCTCTGCCTCAAATTCTTCTCGTGTCCGCCTCTTTTGTAACAGTCATCTATCTTATCTCTAAGGAAACACAAATGTTATCACTCTAGGAATTATTTAGCACGTGATTCGTAAGGTAAGTAGTTAATGACGTTGATCAAGTGTAATTAACTATTTGCGTACTCCTCAGATTCTACATACTTCCCTTCATGATTTCACTTGTGCTTGTTTATACTCTTAAACAGTTAATCAGTTAAGATCAATTAATCCTATCCCTAACCTTCCCTCATTCTTCATTTAGCAAATAAGCCAACATTAACATACACCATTTACCATACACTTTACCTTTACTGAGCTTGCTTGAGTGACACATGGCTATCTTGAACTGGCATCTTCTTTCTTTCTCATTTTAAATCTCATTCTCTGTTCGAGTCTAAGCATGTAGGATGCTTAAATCTCTCGAACTTATGCTCTGACACCAACTTGTAAGGCCCCAAACCCGGTAGCCTTACTTTAGCGTCGGATTTACTCATAAACACAGTTCTTACAAATCAGAGTTCATTAAAACTTTCGCGGAAACGTTTACTTGAAGCATTCGTTACAAAACATTCAATCTCTTCTTTGACATTATAAAACAAATCATTATATTTAAAACATCTTTTCTTCCATCTTAAGATGCCAGCCGTTCAATCCATGCCATGTGTCATCCTCATGCTAGTCCTTTGGTCTGATCACCTACGTGCATACTAAAAGTCAGCTACGCTGACTGAGTTCTAGTTAATCGGACGCCATACAATACATACACATACACATACATACATATCCGAAGATACATATCCATACTTAACTAGTTACCCTTCTGTTCTACATACATACTTACTACCATACATACATATCTACAATCCCTAACCTCAGTCCACCGAGAGTACGTTCATAGTCCGCCGTCTATACCTGTACTCAAGGTCGTGAACACGTAAAAGGTCCGCAGTCCTTACCTATGTTCACCATTCATGGTACGTGCAAGGTCCGCGGTCCTTCCCTATACCATCCCACTTCCACAACACGTACAAGGTCCACAGTCCTCCCCTATGTTGCAACCTAAACCATAGCACGTACGAGGTCCGCAGTCCTCCCCTATGCTACCACAATACAACTACAGCACGTATAAGGTCCACAGTCCTTTCCTATGCTGAGGCCTATCTATAATACGTATAAGGTCCGCAGTCCTTAACTACGTTGTCGTCTATTATCTGTAACACGTATAAGGCCCACCGTCCCTATCTACGTTTACATCTATCATCTACTTTACGTATAAGGCCCGCAGTCCTTAACTACGTTTACATCTATCATCTACTTTACGTATGAGGCCCGCAGTCCTTAACTACGCCATCACCAGCCGAGTCTATGTCCGACAAAAGCTAGAGGGATTTGCCATCCTAACTTACTATGTTGAACGTAGAACTCACATACCATTCGTGTACCTGTATACACCTACTTCACATATACAATAATTACATCATAGCACAAGAACACCCTAGGCGTTCTTTACATCATTCATTTAACAACCATACCTCTTGTCGATACGTGCAATATCCGAAGATCGTTCACGCCCCGACAAGTATTCATTTGTAATGTTCATACATCTTCGATGTATAATATTCGTACCTTTATTTTTGACCTGACAGTACGCGCAATATCCGAAGATCGTTCGCGTACCGACAAGCAACCATTCATATCCATCACATATATCACATATGGCATACACTTATCACTTAGGATAAATGTATTAACAACACATCGAGTATGCACACAGCCCCGAAAACATAACACATAAATGGGGCTAGAAACTCACCTGAACTCTGCTTCTTCCTCCGATAGTTGTAAATCCCTTCTTTAGCTGAGCTCGGCTGACTGTATAAGTTACACGTATCAATACTCGCCTGATCTAATCTGGTGGCCTAGTATTTGCTTACTTTTACTTATCGTTTTTAATCTATTTTCTAATCGAACTTGACTTTAAGCGAAGTTAAACCTTAGGCGAACTTAGCTTTAGGCGAAGTTGTCATCAGGCGAACTTAGCTTTACGCGAAGTTGTCATCAGGCGAACTTAGCTTTAGCCGAAGTTGTCATCAGGCGAACTTAGCTTAGGCGAAGTTGTCATCAGGCGAACTTAGCTTTTAGGGGAAGTTGTCATCAGGCGAACTTAGCTTTGCAGGCGAAGTTCATCAGGCGAACTTAGCTTTGCAGGCGAAGTTCATCAGGCGAACTTAGCTTGCAGGCGAAGTTGTCGGCTGCAGCTACTGTTCGTTTTTAAATCCTTCGTTTCTTAACCAAATAACTCGATTTAGGTATCCACGGAATCGTCTGACCAGCGCCTACAAACCCCAACCATCAAATCGACCTAACATCGATGTTTAAAGGGTGCGATTTAGGCATATAGGTTACGGGTTCTTTTTATCAATCGATTAACCCATCAAATCATAACCATTTTCAGTAAGATTAGCTTTGTTGGATTCGTTTTTACCATACAAACTCAGATCTATCATTTCTCAAATCAAACCGAACCTATACGAACTATTTCTAACTATAAACGTACCTTGAACGAGTCGAACTACGAACACGGTTAAGCCTTGATGTTGTTTTGGTCCGTCACGACGTTCCAGCACCAACAAGCTCGGGTTTTCGCCTTCGGATCTTGGTTCGGGTTATAAGATGGTGTTGTGTGTTTTGGTGGTGTATGGAATATGTGAGAATGAGGATTAAATGGTGATTAATGGTATTTATTTAGGGATCATGGGCTTAAGCCCATGGACTCTCCTTTCTTCTTTCATGTCCCAAGTCCATAACTCATATCCATTACCCAACACTAGCCCGACCCATACCAACTCCTACTCTATTTATTTATTTCTCGATAACCCGAGTAAACTTTCCCTCTATTATTAAATAATACAATTAATATTGTTTTGGAAATTTCGGGATGTTACAAGTCTTCCCTCCTTAAAGAGGTTTCGTCCCCGAAACCTAACTTATTCCCTATAAAAGGAAAACTTCTTATATTTACACACTTTATTGAATCGCCTTTGCTTTCTGGGTTATCCCTCTTACTCCTGACTTGTAGTCATCGAATGGTGGTCATGTGTTTTAGCTATTTAAGGTAGCTTGTCCATGAGGCTCTCGATGTCTCAAGTCTCGTCTCGTCTTTCCAAGGGCTTCCTTTGATGCTTTTGTGACAATTTGGCAACTCTCTTAGCATATCTGACTACAAGCTCCAAGCGTGACTTCTTCATTACTTTTGGCAGTTGGAGTCATGTTGTTTTCGTATATCGCTCTGCCTCAAATTCTTCTCGTGTCCGCCTCTTTTGTAACAGTCATCTATCTTATCTCTAAGGAAACACAAATGTTATCACTCTAGGAATTATTTAGCACGTGATTCGTAAGGTAAGTAGTTAATGACGTTGATCAAGTGTAATTAACTATTTGCGTACTCCTCAGATTCTACATACTTCCCTTCATGATTTCACTTGTGCTTGTTTATACTCTTAAACAGTTAATCAGTTAAGATCAATTAATCCTATCCCTAACCTTCCCTCATTCTTCATTTAGCAAATAAGCCAACATTAACATACACCATTTACCATACACTTTACCTTTACTGAGCTTGCTTGAGTGACACATGGCTATCTTGAACTGGCATCTTCTTTCTTTCTCATTTTAAATCTCATTCTCTGTTCGAGTCTAAGCATGTAGGATGCTTAAATCTCTCGAACTTATGCTCTGACACCAACTTGTAAGGCCCCAAACCCGGTAGCCTTACTTTAGCGTCGGATTTACTCATAAACACAGTTCTTACAAATCAGAGTTCATTAAAACTTTCGCGGAAACGTTTACTTGAAGCATTCGTTACAAAACATTCAATCTCTTCTTTGACATTATAAAACAAATCATTATATTTAAAACATCTTTTCTTCCATCTTAAGATGCCAGCCGTTCAATCCATGCCATGTGTCATCCTCATGCTAGTCCTTTGGTCTGATCACCTGCGTGCATACTAAAAGTCAGCTACGCTGACTGAGTTCTAGTTAATCGGACGCCATACAATACATACACATACACATACATACATATCCGAAGATACATATCCATACTTAACTAGTTACCCTTCTGTTCTACATACATACTTACTACCATACATACATATCTACAATCCCTAACCTCAGTCCACCGAGAGTACGTTCATAGTCCGCCGTCTATACCTGTACTCAAGGTCGTGAACACGTAAAAGGTCCACAGTCCTTACCTATGTTCACCATTCATGGTACGTGCAAGGTCCGCGGTCCTTCCCTATACCATCCCACTTCCACAACACGTACAAGGTCCACAGTCCTCCCCTATGTTGCAACCTAAACCATAGCACGTACGAGGTCCGCAGTCCTCCCCTATGCTACCACAATACAACTACAGCACGTATAAGGTCCACAGTCCTTTCCTATGCTGAGGCCTATCTATAATACGTATAAGGTCCGCAGTCCTTAACTACGTTGTCGTCTATTATCTGTAACACGTATAAGGCCCACCGTCCCTATCTACGTTTACATCTATCATCTACTTTACGTATAAGGCCCGCAGTCCTTAACTACGTTTACATCTATCATCTACTTTACGTATGAGGCCCGCAGTCCTTAACTACGCCATCACCAGCCGAGTCTATGTCCGACAAAAGCTAGAGGGATTTGCCATCCTAACTTACTATGTCGAACGTAGAACTCACATACCATTCGTGTACCTGTATACACCTACTTCACATATACAATAATTACATCATAGCACAAGAACACCCTAGGCGTTCTTTACATCATTCATTTAACAACCATACCTCTTGTCGATACGTGCAATATCCGAAGATCGTTCACGCCCCGACAAGTATTCATTTGTAATGTTCATACATCTTCGATGTATAATATTCGTACCTTTATTTTTGACCTGACAGTACGCGCAATATCCGAAGATCGTTCGCGTACCGACAAGCAACCATTCATATCCATCACATATATCACATATGGCATACACTTATCACTTAGGATAAATGTATTAACAACACATCGAGTATGCACACAGCCCCGAAAACATAACACATAAATGGGGCTAGAAACTCACCTGAACTCTGCTTCTTCCTCCGATAGTTGTAAATCCCTTCTTTAGCTGAGCTCGGCTGACTGTACAAGTTACACGTATCAATACTCGCCTGATCTAATCTGGTGGCCTAGTATTTGCTTACTTTTACTTATCGTTTTTAATCTATTTTCTAATCGAACTTGACTTTAAGCGAAGTTAAACCTTAGGCGAACTTAGCTTTAGGCGAAGTTGTCATCAGGCGAACTTAGCTTTACGCGAAGTTGTCATCAGGCGAACTTAGCTTTAGCCGAAGTTGTCATCAGGCGAACTTAGCTTAGGCGAAGTTGTCATCAGGCGAACTTAGCTTTTAGGGGAAGTTGTCATCAGGCGAACTTAGCTTTGCAGGCGAAGTTCATCAGGCGAACTTAGCTTTGCAGGCGAAGTTCATCAGGCGAACTTAGCTTGCAGGCGAAGTTGTCGGCTGCAGCTACTGTTCGTTTTTAAATCCTTCGTTTCTTAACCAAATAACTCGATTTAGGTATCCACGGAATCGTCTGACCAGCGCCTACAAACCCCAACCATCAAATCGACCTAACATCGATGTTTAAAGGGTGCGATTTAGGCATATAGGTTACGGGTTCTTTTTATCAATCGATTAACCCATCAAATCATAACCATTTTCAGTAAGATTAGCTTTGTTGGATTCGTTTTTACCATACAAACTCAGATCTATCATTTCTCAAATCAAACCGAACCTATACGAACTATTTCTAACTATAAACGTACCTTGAACGAGTCGAACTACGAACACGGTTAAGCCTTGATGTTGTTTTGGTCCGTCACGACGTTCCAGCACCAACAAGCTCGGGTTTTCGCCTTCGGATCTTGGTTCGGGTTATAAGATGGTGTTGTGTGTTTTGGTGGTGTATGGAATATGTGAGAATGAGGATTAAATGGTGATTAATGGTATTTATTTAGGGATCATGGGCTTAAGCCCATGGACTCTCCTTTCTTCTTTCATGTCCCAAGTCCATAACTCATATCCATTACCCAACACTAGCCCGACCCATACCAACTCCTACTCTATTTATTTATTTCTCGATAACCCGAGTAAACTTTCCCTCTATTATTAAGTAATACAATTAATATTGTTTTGGAAATTTCGGGATGTTACATAATATCGGCGAACGTAGGGAACCGACCCTAATAATATCGGCGAAGGTTATATGGCGAAATGCTCTTTAAAACGTATATGTGTGATTGAAAGTATGTATGTAAGTACGAAAGAAAGAATGAAAGTACGTATGTAAGTAAGTATGTAAGTAAATATGAAGGTATGTACCTTCGGGTGCATGTGTTAGTATGTGAACGTATTGTATGTCGTTTGATTAACTAGAACTCACTCAGCGTAGCTGACTTTTAGTATGCACGCAGGTGAGTAGAATGGGGAAACTTGCTTGAGGGGAAGCATATGGCATGGATTTGAAGACACTAACATCTCAATGAAGTGTTATGTTATGATGTTTTTAAAAGACAATTTTTAAGTTTAAATGATTTGAATGTTCGTTAAAGGCAAGAAATGATGGGTATGTAATATATTGGTTGGAAGTTTTTTATTCTGCGAAAGTTTTAATAAACTCTGATATTTAGAACTGTGTTTATGAGTAAATCCAACTTCAGATGTGAGGCACCGGTAACAGGGCCTTACATTTAAGCGAGTTTTCAGTTCGTTTTCAGCACCTAACAGCTCGTTTAAGCGATGCTTCAGCTCATTTCAGCACCTAATAGGTCGTTTAAGCGATTTTCAGTTCGCTTCAGCACCAATAGCTCATTTAAGCGATTTTTCAGCTCGTTTCAGCACCTAATAGGTCGTTTAAGAGATTATTCCAGTTCGTTTCAGTACCTAACAACTCGTTTAAGCGATTTTTCAGTTCGTTTCCAAAAAAAAAATTTGAACATTTTTGCATTTTTTTTTCAATTTATTGCAATTTTTCGAACTTCTTTTTGCAAATTTTCGGAATTTTAAAATTATATTTTGCGTTTTACTAATTTTCGCAACCTTTAAAAGTTATTATGCCAAAGTAAAAACATGAAAAAATTATAAAAAAAAAAAAACTAGATTACCTGCTATCCAGGTAAAATATCTAGGTTTGGAACAAAAATGAAAGTTCAATGACCTGATTGTAACAAAAGTTTTAATCAGTGACCTGATTGGAACAACTTTCAAAGTTGGTTACTATTCTATGGAGTAATCCCTATATTTTATATAGTTACAATTTACATTAAAATTACAGAAATTACATAACTAAAATTACAAAAATATGTTCCAAATAAATAAAACATCTCTTGTACACTACATTTGTGATTTGTGATTGTATTGGTTGGTATACATTGTTTATCACAAATCAAAACCTTTATTCCATGCATGCTTATAACTCTTGATAAGGTAACCTATAAGTATGCTTATAGCTCTTGATATAGCCACATATAGTTTTCGGTGTGACAGATAAAATTCTTCAAGTACATAGCAACCCTGGATAAAGGATAACATATACATGAAACTAACAAAAAATATATTCATACACGTAAAATATCATAACTTTTAATCAATTAATATAATGTCATTTGAGATCATATGCTCATGTATATCCCAAAAATATAATTATCCAAAAAACCATATTACCTTAACTTTGATGGTATAGTCATCCTTATCATCTTAGAATTTAAAATTGATTGATCATGATGAATTGGGTGTCATTAATATTCAATGTATGACAAATTTTTACTCGATTACAATAAACAATTGTATAATCAAGCAACATATAAAACTGGAAATTAAAACATAACACAATGATTTTTTTCATTTCATATTAGTGAAAAATGACAAAGACATACTGGCCTTAAAGTCGAGTTTTTTACCAAACTAGTGTAGTTAGTAAAATTATTTACCAATCTAGTATAGTTTTAAACATATTTACCAAAATGGGTATTTTTAGTGGGACCCACCACCCACTCACTTCATCTTCTTCCTTCTAACCTAACCACTCTTTCTCTTACCACCACCATACCACCACCATGTTCTTGACAATCTCCGGCGGCCTCCGATGCCTCCGCCGGAAATATAATATATGATGCCGTGGTGAAAAGATTAATAGAAAACACGATGAATACATCAATTATTTATAAAAATAATCTGCCGAGAAAAGATTATTCATCAAAATAATCAAACTCAACGATTTCATCATTTTCTTTCAATTTTTGCGTGAAGATATTCACCTAATAATTCATTATTCAACTCCGCCGTTAGTGATTTCACTGAAATTCAAACCCACAAAAGAATCATCCACGCCGAAAAATCCAAATCTGCAGAATCTGAATCGCCGGCCCCGGCGGATACATACGCCGGAAAACTTATGGGTACACTAAAGTCTGGTGCAATCCTAGGATCCGGCGGGTACTTCAAGGATGTCTGTCTCGGCACACCACCATGGCATCATGTATTATATTTCCGGCGGAGGCATCGGAGGCCGCCGGAGATTGTCAAGAACATGGTGGTGGTATGGTGGTGGTCTAGATAGAGAGAGAAAGAGTGGTTAGGTTAGAAGGAAGAAGATGAAGTGAGTGGGTGGTGGGTCCCACTAAAAATACCCATTTTGGTAAATATGTTTAAAACTATACTAGATTGGTAAATAATTTTACTAACTACACTAGTTTGGTAAAAAAACTCCCTTAAAGTCATGTTTAAATAACAGTGATTATTTTGAGTTAACAGAAGATTAGAAGATTTAAAGTTGTATAAAGTGAATGTAGTGATTCTTATTTATAATAGTTGAAAATATTAGATAAGGAATGGTTAACTTTTGAATATTAATCATGTGTTATTAGTTAATATTATGTGAATTGTTGAAATATTTTATTAATCGATATATATATATATATATATATATATATATATATATGAACAACTTATAGGAAAAAAAAAAGCAAAGATTTCAGATTTTTATGGAAGCATGACAAATGACTTTTAACCGGCTTAACTATTTTTTTTTTAAATTAATGTGAATATATGTTTTTGAAACATTTTTGTCTGAGTTATAAAAGAAAATATTGAAAACTAAATATTGATATTCTTATTACTAAAGCCTTTTATACTACACAAAAAACTCATATAAATAAATGACATATACTTCATATAGTAAATCGGTATACATATGAATTATAATTATTATATTCAACTTCAATAATTTAATACTAAACAGCAAGATATATATAATAGGTATTCTTCATATTCGAAATATTTATACAAGATGTTTGGAGAAAATTAAGAAAATACACATTTTCCTGAGTTCAAATGCATATGAGAAAATTTTAAATCCAAATTTGAAACCAATCTTATATAAAAAATATGCATTGTTGCTCAAATCATAGTTTAAAAATAATTTATAGTTTACCAAAGAAAATCCAAATTTTTTTGACAATGATACACATTTATTTTCTTTAATTTGCAATTGCATGTGACTTTAAAATTTTATTCTAACAAACCTACAACTTCAATTTTAATATTTCCTTATATTCTTATTTCACCATTAGTGTTAATGAATGAATCAATTAATATTTACATTTAATAAAAACAAAATTGAATTTATATATTGAAATGACTTAAGGCTTAAAAGATAAACACTATACATTGAAATAAGTTAAAAAAGATGAAGAGAACTATGAGATTGATAAGTGATAAATGGATAGATTTTTAAAAATGACAATGCAAAAATAAGTGAACAATTGAGTGTCTTCATAAAAAGAGGAAAAACTATTTTATATTGTATAGCCTGTGTAGGAACCTAAAATGGATGAATAAATTATTCTAAAATTTAATTGTCACAGAAAAATATTATAGTTTATGTATAATATTTTTTGAAAAAAAAAGAACTTGCAGGATGAGAATTAGAGATGAATGTTTTCGGTACTTGTATTTAGGGTATTTTTCGGGTTCGTTTTTTGAATTTTGGGTTTTTCAAGTCGGGTTCTTTGGGTTTCATAGTTTTAAATCTTGACCCGAAACCCAACCCGAATCTATCACAGGTTTTTCGGGTTCGGGTTTTTAACGGGTATACCCGATACCCGCGGGACACGGTTTTACAAACGGGTATGGGCATGGGATTACCAATACACGGCCCGTTGCCATCCCTGGTGGTAGGGCTGTCATAACATGTCGGACACGACACGATAAGATACGATGACCTGCTGTGCTAAACACGAACACGACACGATAACTAATCGTGTCATTATTTCCACACACGAACAAGAACGTGTTTAGAAACAGGTTAACTTGTTAAGGAACCTGTCTAAAAAACACAATGAATAATACATGTGTAACGAAACCAAAAAACGAGCATAAAATTCTTAATTAATAGATAATCCATAACATATTTGGAAAAAAAAAAAACCACAAATCCATAGCATACTAGAAACAAAAGATTTCAAATACATAACATATTTGAAACAATAAATGTAAATGCAAATCATAACATCCATAGAAAATATAATATCGGGTTCTGAAGGACATTATTGAAATATCGTTTGTAAGTATGACTTTAGGTTTAAGAATTTAGGAGTGTATATATATTTGTTTTTTTTAAATAAAATATACACAGGTTACTAACAGGTTAACAGGTCTTTAACCTATTAGGACATAAATTTAAACATGTCTTAAACAGGTCGACCTGTTTAAGACACAAAACCTGTTAAGCTCAAAACCAAACATGTTAAAACCCGTGCCGTGTTGTGTAGCAAGTTCGTGTCATAAATTGACAATCCTACTAGGTGGCAATGAACATATTTGACGATGCTATGCGGTTTGTGTGAGTTTATTGAATTGTTGTTGACATGTAGATACTCGACCAAGAGTTACGGTCAAAACTATGTATACCACTATGCCAAATATGCCACTATGTCAAATATGAAATTCACCTCAGCACAAAAATCATAACATGCAACTTAAGCCATCTTTTTCCCATGTTGCTCGCCAAAGTGCTAACGCCCAAGAGTGCGTAAATATGTGGGGTCCATATCAATTTCAATCAATCACCTTCTCTCTTTTTAATACATTGATTGACTAGCTCATTTACATACGTGACAATGACACGACGATACTTTTTATTAACCAATTCATCCTTAACATTTAGTCTTAATGAGCTTTTCTAAGAATGACCTAGGGCCGGCCTAAAGGTGTGGCAGGGTAGTCGACGCCTACATGCCCGACACCCCGCTAGGTCTGATTTTTTTTTTTAAATTATATGTATTTTTATGAGAAAATATGCATAAGCATGTTTCAACACAAATACATAACCAATAGCTTGGTCCAGTGGCAAAGAGGTATAACATTTAACCAAGGGTTGTGAATTCTAGTCTTATTTTATACATTTTTAAGTTTACTTTTATATAAAAAAATTTTACACAACTCAAATAATAACAAGTAAGTCCACTTAAAATTAAATTGTTTAAACCCAACAAAATGTTTTTTTTACTTAAGGCCAATTTTTTTTTTCTCCTTTGACCCCAAAAAGAATTCCGTCTTTTCGGAGCCGGCCCTGGAATGACCAGTAGCTATACTATATACATCATATACTCATAAATCATAAATGAGTTTGTTTTAAGTTTTCTTTATTAAATATCTGAAAATAATATTCACTAGTATTCTATATAAGGATGTTTAGAAACTTCAAACAAAAGAGCATAGAGATTTCTTTATCTTTTCGACGACAAAAATAAATGATGATAGTTAGATGTTTTAAACACACATTTTATTTCTTAAACAAGTAAATATTCCAAACCAAGTTAAAGATCTCTTTCAAGACAATCTGGTACGTGACAATGTTTCAAATCCCTTTTTACTAAAGGTGATGTTGAGCACGAGATTGATGACATAAAGTTGATTTAGATTTTAGACATGAGTACAATTGGTACAAGACACAATTCAGACCGTTTACAAGTTAACTTTTGTAAATGAGCTTTCAGGTAGAGATGGTCAAAAAAACCGGTTGGGGAACTGGTTTGCCGGTTTAAACCGGAAACCGGTTTTTACGAAAACCGGTTTTTTAAAAACCGGTTTGACCGGTTTACAAACTGCCGGTTCGTATTTTGGTTACAAGTTTTAGATCCAAAACCGGTTAACGAACCGGTTAATGAAAAAACCGGTTTTTTTTAATAACCGGTTATGGAAAAACCGGTTAAACCGTTTATAAAAAAACCGGTTTTTGACCGTTGTGGAAAAACCGGTTAACCGGTTTATCCATAACCGGTTAACCGGTTAAAAACCGGTTTTTGAACGTTATAAACATGTATGATGTCTACCTTACAAAATACGGGTCGTCTTCCCAAATTCATGACTCGTTAAGAGCTGTTGCCCAATCCCAATCCCAATCCCAAACCGACCTTGAAATGGGGATGTACTACATGATTTGGGAAGACGCCGGTAAACGTCAAAAGGTAAACACCCCAAGCAGTGAACTTGGAAGGTATGGTGGTACCAACTTTGTGAAACACATGACTCCGGATGAATTTAGAAGTCTTGATTTGCTGGCTTGGTGGAGAGGTAAGGAGGATGAGTTTCCGATCCTCGCCGCCATGGCCAAAGATTTACTAACGGTCCAAGCTTCCACGGTAGCTTCGGAGTCTGCTTTTTCTGTTTCTGGCAGGGTTATATCGATTAGGAGGACTCGACTCACTCCACCAGCTATAGAGATGTCGATTTGCTACAAGGATTACTTGGACTCTTTAGATAGAGCACAACATCAACGCTCACTCGAGAGGGAAATGGAGTATGAAGCGGGCTTGTATGAATACGAGGTCAATGAAGGGACACACTCAACCAATGACCGATGAAGAAGCCGCGTACGACGATTACCTAAGAAATAGCTCGGGATCGGGTAGCGAAGAAAATTAGTTAAAGAAACAGCAAACATGGAGGCAAATAATGAGTAAGAAACAGCAAGTTGTTCATGTAATCGTGTCTAAGCATTCTTTAATGTTTGTATTTTTGAGTTACGAATATGCGATAACGATTTAATGTTTGTATTTTTAATGTAAAAACTATAAATGAAAGTTATGTGTTTTTAATCTTTGGTTTGTTGAAAACACATTCACCAACACACACTCATACTCATCTTCCAAGCAAAGAACCCTAACAACGAAAGCAAAGAATGGCTTCGGTCAGTCCGTTTTGCCTTGTAGTTACCGGTTTGCCTTGTAGTTACCGGATGTTTATACTGTGAAAAAATAATGGTTATTAAAAAAAAAAAACCGGTTAACCTAAAAACCGGTTATTAAAAAACCGGTTAATAAAAAAAACCGGTTTATTAACCGGTTCTAACCGGTTTCTAAACCGGGTCCTAACCGGTTAGTGTTTTTACAGACAAAAACCGGTTATTAACCGGTCCGGTTATTAACCGAACCGGTTTTTTTTCCGGGCAAAAAAAAAACCGGTCCGGTTAATAACCGAACCGGTTTTTTTTAAAAAACCCGGTTTGTGCACCTCTGCTTTCAGGTATCAAAATAGAATATTTTCGCCATCACTAAGGCTCACCTCAAGCAAACCAAAACCTCATTTTAAAACATTATTGGGAGATCTTAAGTTCTACATCTCATAAATTGGATTCATAATCAAATGTAAGCAATAGAATAAGTGTTTGGATGTCCGGTTTTAGTATATTTTTATAAAAAATCTATGTTATAACTTGATCCTTCTTATAATGGTGTCTCAAACTTTATAAAATTCGGGGCAGTATTGTCACGGGTTTGACAACCCAAGTTTTAAAATAGCGTTGCTAACTTGTTTAGATTTGAAAAGCAAAAACCATCACAAAGTAAATGCGCTCAATATATAAACAAATAAAAAAATCTAATTAAACGTAATCAACATAAATTAACCCGACCATCAAACACAAAAAAATGTTACTATGTGTTAACCCATTATGATGATGTATCCAACTTTCGGGCTTGACTATTTGTTGTGATGAGTTTTTATGGATATTTGTTAATTATGCGTATACCCGCCAACATTAGTGTGTCAAAGCAATGTTGTAAAAGTCGCTAGACGGACCCTAGGCGGCTGACTGGGGAGTTGGGTGTACTCGGAGTACTCGGGGAGTACTCGGATATGGTAAATATAAAGAAAATTAATTTTTGGATATTATATATATATGTCAAATATCATAAGTTTACTAATATTTATAACAAAATATGTGAATATCAATATAAATGAAAGAAATATATTTTTAAATAATAAATTATTCTAAAATTGTTAATCATGTATATTATTCTAAAATTGTTAAAAAAATTATATTTGTTCATTAATATTATAGAAATAAGAATTATGTATTATTTTTTTAAGTCAAAATCGGCCCAAGTGCATCGAATAGATATGATTCTGGTTTAGTTTCACAACATTTCATCGACTCTTAGTAGCTAGGCGGAATTAAAGAAACTCTCCTCGGCGACATACCTTGTAGCGAGTACTCGGGGTACTCGGCCTTGGAAACCTACTTTTATAACATTGTGTCAAAGTTCTTAGATTTGGTTCATTGTTATAATTAGTTTTGATACACATGCATATAATGATGTGGCTAACACGTTACAACAATGCTTACGTGTCTGTAGGTTTGATTCACCATTATAATGAGTTTGATCGATAGAAGAATGGCCTACAAATCTAACTCATTAGACCATACGTACTGATGCTCGTTGTGATGTTCGTTTTAGGTTGCATTGTTGTATATACAATGGTGGTTTGTGAGAGAGAAGTAAGAAATAGCAATGATTAAAAGGGGGTTTTGAGGCTTTTTACAATTTACACTACGTCACTTTTTGCAACACTAGTCATTGCTGACTGGGACGTCACATGTCAGACAACCCCCTATATGTTTAGTGACCACTACGCATGGCCTTACATCGGTACATCAAAGTCTATAGGTTTAAATCGTTGTTATAATGTAATCTGAGGAACAACTTTATAATGGTTTGTTATACCCAAAAACAAGTGAGCGAAACTTCAAATTTTAGTGCCATTTAAACTACTATGTCAAGTTGTCAACCCTTCTATTCAATGTGTTTATATTACATTACACAGTTACAATTGGATATGTGCTCTTAATCCATTTGTGATTATACAACATAGTTTCAACATTATTAAAAGTATTCCAAAGTACAGTTTTTAAATTCTGTCCACTATACAACTTTTGTTCTTAGTTCTTACCCCTTACAATATTGATTTATTATTGAGTTATAGCAGTATACATGGCTAACAAATATTATATACAAATCAAACAAACAAACCAACCAATGAAACAACCAAAATAGTATTCAACTACACTAAGCATCAATCAACCTATCATTCTATCTTAATCATAGGCACCACCTCAGGACTCACACTTGCAGGCAGATCTTCTTCTTCATCCTCCAAAGAAGACACGATAATATCCTCTATACTCAACGGTAAGCTATTCGAGAAACTCAGCGTCGGCTTCATCTTCGGCACGATCATCTCATCCGACTCATTGTTTAATATCTGCAGCACACGCCTCATCGAGGGCCTCGCCTCACTATCAGGATTCGCACAACTCAACCCGACCAACAAAAGCTTCCTAACCTCGTTCATATCAAACTCATTGTCCAAACGCTTATCAACCGCGTCACAAATGGCACCTTTAGAGTGTAGGCCCCACACCCAGTCCACCAAATTAATCATCTTATGACCTTCTGGCTCCCTCTCAATTGGTCTCCTACCACAGCATAGTTCTAACACCACGACCCCGTAGCTAAAAACGTCGGTTTTGTCAGTTGCTTTCCCGTATTGAAGATACTCGGGGGCTAAATAGCCCATGGTCCCGGCGGTTAGGGTAGAAACCGGGCTTTTATCATGGTCCATGATCCGGGCCAGCCCAAAATCACCTAACCGGGCATTAAAATTTGCATCTAACATAACATTGCTCGCTTTAATATCGCGGTGGATCACTTGCTGCTCGCATTCTTGATGTAGATAAGCCAAAACCGAAGCTAACCCGATAGATATATTGTACCTATGACTCCATTTTAAAAACCCGAAATGATCCGATTCTTCATACAACACTTTATCAATACTCCCATACGGCATGTACTCGTATACGAGTAACAATTCTCCTCTTTCGACACACCATCCTTGTAACGGGACAAGGTTTTTATGCCTCAAACACGCAATAATCGACAACTCAGCCAAAAACTCGGTTTTACCCTCGTGCGAATGTTTAGACCTCTTAACCGCAGCCACGGCCCCTGATGACATAACCGCTTTGTAAACCGACCCGAACGCACCATGCCCAATGATCCGACCCGAATGAAACCCGTTCGTGGCGGCTTTTAGCTCTTTATAACTAAACTGTTTCGGCCCGGTTAGAAGCTCGGCTTGAATATTCATATCCGTTTTCGCCTCTCGCCACTTCCTAACCGTCACATACCCGAACACGATTAAAACCGAGCAAAAGAAAACCGGGCCGAGAATCCCAACAGTTAACCCGATCTTCTTATGCCGGTTACTCCGGTTACCGACCTCACCAGGGACCTCAATTTCCGGGTTCTTCGAGATCGTGTTATCCGTCACATTATGCGGGTTCGTGATCCGGGGCTTAACGCGTCGAATCCCGAACGAAGTAAAGCTCCAATTCGTGATGAAATGCGTCTCGGTACTCCCTTCGGTGGAACCCGAAAACCCGACATACATAAGCTCCTGAAGAAACGGGGTTAAATCGATATTGACATCAAGAATCGGGTAAACGGGTTTCTTGCTGGACTCGCTCAAGAACACTTTTAAATTCTTGCCGTCGTGCCAGTAATCAATCCAGGCGGTAATATAATTCCCGCTTTTTAAATCAATTCCGATTGAATTACAGTCGGCAGTTTTGATTGACTCCAAGGTGTTGACATCCAAGCCGACGTGGTTATCATTAGGGTCGTTGAAATGGGTGTCGAGTCGGGTATCGAATTCGACGGAGATGAATCTGTTTTTGGTTAGCTTGGAGGAGTTAACGAGGGCTAGGTATCCGCCGGGTGAGCCGATGGTTTGGTTGCTGGGTGAGAGGAAGAAGGATATTCCGTCGCCGAAGGAGGATATTCTGTTGGCGTTGTGGATGGTGAATGAGAACCTGGTGGAGAATGAGGCGGTGGAGTTGGTGGTGGGGCTGAGGAAGGTGACGGGGGTGTTGAGGATGACGGTGCCGGCGGAGGAGGACGGGACGCCGGATTCTTGGGTGAGTCCGACGACGCCGTTGCGGAGGTGGGAGTCGCCTAAGAGAGTTAGGTTTTGGAGGGAGAGTGATGGGAAGTGGAATGTGGTAGTTGATGAAGCCGACGTCGTTTCGGAGGATGTTGTTGATGGGTTGTTTAGCATGAGGTTGAACAGGATCATCAAGAAAACAAGGTGGTTTCTTGAGTTCATGATCATGAATTAGAATTAGAATTAGAATTAGAATTAGAATTGAGAATACTGGGATTGGAAGTGAAGATGGGAATTGGAAATTGAGTGGGGGAGATTCAAACGGTTAGGATCGGAAGTGGGTTGGTTTTATTATATTTTGGGGGGAACTGGGTCAATACAAGTGTATGCAACGGTTATATACGTGTATATACTGATAAATTATTGCAAGATGAATAAATCAAAGTATAGAGAATGATGATAAGATTAATATTAGATTTGATGACTTGATGTCTATTCTTTTTTATACAGAAAGTGATTAAAACTTAAAAGATGTGTTTTGATCATAAGGAATGTCATCTTAAGAATTAACTTTAATCCGATTTGTTTTAAAGTGTTGTGCTTTGATCAATAATAAACAACTATTTAAAGCTAGTGTTATGCTTTAATTATAGTTATAATATATAAAAAGCATTTTATTGCCACCTCAAACCCCACCCCACCCCACCACCTTTGTCATTACCGTCACACGGGCGTGTTGGCATTGTCGCACAACTTTTCACTACCATTCGCTTCTACAATTACCCGGAACAAGGAAACATCCCACAATTATTAATGGTGGTGGTGCATCTGACGACAACAACGACCTATAGACATAAGTAGGTTTAAGTAGCATGAAGGCTATGGGTAAGTGGTTGTTGCGGTGGTGCCTAAGGTGGTGAGCAGATGTGGGCTTAGGGCGGCGATAGCACATCATTGGTGGCGGAGGGACTGGTAGGCCCGTTCAAACTAATTACAAAATTAATATTCTTGTAAAGATCTAAAATGTATTTTTTAAGTCAAATTATTTTGCTAGATTTTAATTACAATCTAATATTTAAAAAAATTTCAATTCGTTTTGAAAATTTCTTTCATTAAAAAAGTCAAGTGAACCGAAGTATTTAATTGTTATATTAATAATGTAAATTTGGTTAATATTTATTACTTTACTAAAATTATATCGATGGAGGCACACGTTTGATATAAAGTAAAGTGATAAATATTCATATATAAGTTACTACTATATTAATATTTCAATATATCGCTTGCTACTAGAAATGTAATGTAATTAAAACTTGAAAAGCTAAAAGCCTAAAACATAACTAGAAACAATCATAACAAGTAATAAAAGAGACGACGGTGAGTCGTTGATGACATAAAATTAAAAACAATAAATATTGTAATAAAAAAGTGTAAATTAAGGGATCCAATAATTTAAAGTTGGGCCCGCACAACTTAGGAGCGTATTTTGGATACCAAATCAGTCAAATGAGGCCGTTATGGCCGTACAGGTTGGAATCACACTCACTCACATGTGTCCACACTCCTGGCCTGCCAATATAGTATATAATATTTGCCAATACTATATATAAGTATATAACCATCGAGCCAAAAATATTTTTATAAATTTGCATAAGAACATGTTAAATTCGATGTCAGTCACTTGAAATAATACCAATAAAAAAAAATCAGATGCTGAATAACAAGTGTTGAGAAGCACAACCACGTTTATTGTTAGCATCAAGACATGTCCAAATAACTCTTTGTTAGGGTTCCACTATAGAACTGGACGTCCCGACTTTGCACAACGGCACATGCTGTGTTCCCGTCATTTTAGCAGCCTCGGACCAACTCAAGAAAACGTTTATACCAAATGTGGTATCTACTGTTAAAACAGTCACTTTTATGCCTAATGGGTATTAAGATTATAATAGTTTAATCAACAAAACTTTTCTTACGCGCAATTTGCAAGAAGTTTCAATGAGTTAGCTGCCTAAAAGCACATGGAGTGGAGTCCGGGGGAAGCATGGAAGAAACCGGTACCAGGTGGGAACACCATCCCCGTTTTTTCCTGGGTCACTTTTCACCGGATTTATGCGGTTTACACCCTAGTTTCCGTGAAAGAGTGAAGAAAAGCAAGAAGAAAATGAGGCATGTTAAGGAAAGTTGAGAGAAACTGGATCCAAGGAAAACTGGTAACACCATACCGATTTTCATGGAGAAACGGAGAAAGATTTTAGCCAAATTTAACACATATGAAAGATTTTAGCTTAAGTTTAATCAATGCACTTAGGGGTGGCAAAACAAGCCCAAATGAGTTATTTTAGATCAAATTGAATAATTTTTAAAACTAGAATGGGTTAAGATGGATTAAAAGAATTTTTCAAGGTGGATAAGATTGGTTAGCGAAATGCTAGTGACTTTTAGTTATGGGTTAGAATGAGTTTGTTTACATTTTGCGTTTTTTACTTATATTTTGAGTTATTATTTTTTTATTAACTTTTTTGAATATTTTTTAGGGGTTTTTGAAACCCTTTGTATTTTAACCTTCAACTGGATCAAGATGGGTTAACTTTACCCATCTTGACCCATACCCATGCTAACACTTGTTTTAAAATTTTATCCTGACTTATACCCATACTAACCCATCATTCAAACCCAACCCAACCCAACCCACTCTGCACTCATACATAATTATTAGCTAATCAAACCATCAACCTTAAAAATCCCCCTTTCAACAACTTTAACGTATCATTTAGTGAAAATGCCCAATTTTAATTTCCCCTTTAGTTAATTCAAAAAATCCTTCATGTTACACACATAAGACCAGGATAAAGCCAAAAAAAAAACGGATAAAACTGGCACAGGGTCATCCCCACAAATCCACAATAGAGAAACTTATTAGCAACCATCTTAAAAAAGTCATAAAGGAAACAAAACATAACCAACAACACAACACCCCAACTATAGTAACATTATCTATTTGTTTTTAAGTCCGAAGCCAGGCAACCGGGGTGCGTTACATAAACACTTACTAAGCATCTTCCGAATCACGGAGAATTGATTTGATGAAGGTGTCCGCCTCTTCTTCCTCAGGCAGCACTTTCCTTGATGATGATCCCGATGGTTGCATTTGCTCGGGATAACGATCATGCTCTTGAAACTCACGGTAACGATTTCTGAAAATGTTAAGTAGCGGAACATAGTCCTCGAATCCTAGACCGTCCATCGCTTCAAGGAGGTCATCAGAATTAATCTTGAACCTTTTCTTCTCATGGCAATTGTGAATTGCTTCATTAGTCACTAAACCAATGAACTCAGTAACACATTGTTGCATGATCTTTATGCTGTCGTCGACGATTTTAGCGTTAAACGGGAGAACGCGTCTCATAATGTTCACGATCAACCTCTCTGGGAGGAGTTCTTCAGTGCTCTTCGATGCTGAAAACCAATGAAAATTAGAACCAGTCAAAACAATGATCTACATAATATTAAAAGAATGGAGCATAACAACTAAAAATGTTCCATGTGGAACATGGTAAAACAAACGTTACAATAATGTGTAAAACATATATGTCTAACTTATGAGCACCTCTATATACGAAGTTCTTGTAATCCTAAGAATCTTCTATGTATTGTAAGTACGAATTTTTTGGTGGAATAGGTATGTTTGTAAAAAAGAAGTGTTTTAGTTGGCTGACTATATTTTAAGTGATTTTAGGTAAGTTGCTATCTGAGATAGAGGATTAGGATGACATATCAGCAACATTTCAAAGTGACGGTCCATATCATTCAAGTGATCGTTCATGTCATCAAAGATGCGGTCCATATCATCCAAGTGGCCGTCTATGTCATCAAAGATTTGAGGTGAATCTTGTATCTCAAATAGGGAGTTATGAATAAGACGAAGAATTTGTAAAATATATATGTAGTATAAAAGTCCTACTAAATAATAATAATAATAATATGATTAATAATAGTAAATTATATATTATACTTGTAATAATTCTAATAACAAAATTAGTAAGTTTGATAATAATAATAATACTAAATAAATATTCTAAGTAATAATAATAAAAATAAACTATAATAATAATCTCAATCTATTTATTTAAATATATGTTATATATGTTAAAGTCATTTAATATATTTATGACCACTTTTATAAATAACCAAACAATAAAACTATAATATAATATAAAATTATACAAAATAATACAATAAAGTAAAATGCAATATTAGTGAGCGACAACATGTTGCCTTAAAACCTCTTGAAATATTTTGAAAAGTTTGGCTCAGAGGTAAATGTGACTTTATAATATATCACATTATAATATATCACATGTCATGAAAAATTTAAATAAAACATTTCAAAATAATATATTTATGTTGTTTATTGAGGCTAGCTACTAATATTGTATTTTGTTGTATAGTTTTATATTATATTTTTATTTTCTTGTATTTTACAAAAGTGAATAATAAGTTATTAAATGATTTTAACATATATAACACTTATTTAACTAAACAGACTGAAATTCTTATTAAAGTTTATTATTATTAGTTAGAATATTTATTATTATTATTAACCAATGAATTTTGCTATTATAATTATTATGAATATTATCATTAATTTATGATTTATTATTATTATTATTATTTAGTAGGATTTTTATACCAACATATATATTTTACAAATTCTTCGTCTTATTTATAACTCTTTATTTGACTATTTGAGACAGAGGATTCCACGTGTTTTGCCACCTCACACATTTGATGACATGGAAGGCCACTTGGATTATACGGACCGTCGTTTGAAAAGGTTGGTGATGTTTCATCCTAATCATCTATCTCAGATAACAACTTACTTACAATAACTTAAAATAAAGTCAGTCACCTAAAACCAAAATTTTTTTTTTCCAAAACCACCTATTCCATAAAAAAAATCTTGAAAGTACAGTATCTATATCTATAACATATATAAATGAAAACATAAAAATCCTATGTGTCGCGATGTGCTCGCTTTCCCTTTTTTGGAGTCACCAGATTTGCTTGATTTTTAAATGAAGGCTTCTCATTCATTTGACCCGAATTCAAGGGTATGGGTCTCATCAAACCCAGATTTTTCTTAAACGGGTTATAACATCTCATTAAATTAAAAACTAATTTCACCAAATATTTGATATAAAATTCCTATAAAGTAGAGATATACTAAAAATTAATATATGATTCATTTAAAAAAAGATATATATTATTTCTAATTAAAAACCAATTTTATAGTAAAAAAATAAACGAGTCTTGAGTCTCATCAAACCCATATAGCTTTTAAATAAGGTTATAACATCTCATTTATTTGTGAAATAATTTATCATCAAACCATAAGTATATTATTAACTTTCATAAAATAAATAAAATAAATAAATATTATAGATAAATAATATAAAACAACCCCCGTAATACGGGGGATAAAAACTAGTAATATTATATAAATAAATGTGATTAAGAAAAGAAAGTTCATATTTTGGTAAGGGTGTATACCCTTGCCTAGTCATAACCCTCAAGACGTTAAAGCTGAGTTGGGTTATGGGATATTAAATGCAAGGTGAATTAAAATGTTAACATGTTTTAAAATTCTCTACATACATAAAATAATTTAAGAATCAACTTTACATTAAATAAAGAGAAGTAAAGGGGAGGTTAAACAATTTCCTTAAGGTGTGATGGAGTGCAATGATATAAAATAGATGATGTGTCATATGATAACTACGTGAAGTTAAAAAGCGTAAATATATACCCCATGATCTAATTACAGTTTGAATTCATTATTTCTTCTCATGTTCTAGGGTGTCTTGTGTATGATCTTACTGTGACTAAAAAATTGGAGTGTGGTTTTTGGTAGCGTTTAAAATAATCAAGATTTTTAATACATAAGTAGTAAACATGGTAATAGAAGTCTATATTTTAAAGAACTAGTAGAAGACACAACACGTTATTGAACATTGAAACACAAATAGAAAAGCACGTGACGCAAATATTATTATAGGTAAAGGTTAATATACAAATAGAGCTAAAAATAAGAGGTGTGAGAATGGTTTCTGATAGTAGCCGGATTCGAGATGGCTAATCTCCTAAAATAGTGACCCTTTGAGCGGGTTAGACTTCAAAGAAATAGAGAGAACAAAACATAATTTTACTTCATAATTTTCTTCTTAACTAATTCATAAACTTGCAATGCCATTTATAGGCTACATGAAAGAAAAGGTAAAACTAACATGTGCATGAACTAAACCACTAACCTAAGATAACTTCCCACTAACATAAAACAAATAAACTAGTAAAGATATTGAAGTAAACTAAATAGTTGCATGGTGAACGTGGAGCATGTGCATCAAGACTAGAATGTGGGCACGTATCAATACTCCCGCCCTAAAAAACGTCCTTGTCCTCAAGGACAGAATACGCGTCCACGGTGGCCTCCATCCATGTCTTCCGGTTGCATTCGGCTTCGTTGTAACGTAACGAATCGATAGGTGCCATGGAGGTCGCCAATCTCGTCGTACAGTGGCATTCGGTTCTATGTTGTTCAATGGCGAGACTCGGGTTTTGTGGGTGCCAAGTTGGGTAGGTGAACATGCAGTTTTGGGGACTGGTTTAGGGTGTCGATAGGTTCCTTTTGAGGTTTGTTTTGGTGCTGATTTCTCGGTTGGTTTGGGCGACGTTTGTGGTGAGTGCGAGGTGGTAGAATAGGATCTATTGGGTGCGGTTTTTGGGGCTGCTTGTTGGTGTCGATGGCTGCGTTTTTTGATGCGGTTGAGGATACTTGATGTAACAAAGGCTGTGGAACAAATGGCTTGGGTGGCGGTCGAGGAGGTGGTAGTGGTGGACGGGCGGCGAGTGGAGGTGGTGGAGGTAGACCGAGGCTAGCGCAGAACTCAACGAGGCGTTGTTGGTTTTTCTCGATAGTGGGCCACATTTCATCGAGCAACAACGTAATGTTTGAGGTCATGTTGAAGGTGAATTCGGGAATGAAAGCACCAATTGATAGTAGCCGGATTCGAGATGGCTAATCTCCCAAGATAGTGACCCTTTGAGCAGGTTAGACTCCAAAGAAATAGAGAGAACAAAACATAATTTTACTTCATAACTTTCTTCTTAACTAATTCATAAACTTGCAATGCCATTTATAGGCTACATGAAAGAAAGGTAAAACTAACATGTGCATGAACTAAACCACTAATCTAAGATAACTTCCCACTAACATAAAACAAATAAACTAGTAAAGATATTGAAGTAAACTAAATAGTTGTATGGTGAACGTGGAGCATGTGCATCAAGACTAGAATGTGGGCACGTATCAGTTTGTGATAAAAAAAACTTAAAAAAATCAAATAATAATAGTAATAATAAAATCATAAATTAGAATATAAATAAAAATTTTAAAAATAAAAAAAAAACTAAAATGTTTCCCACGTCTTACTCATAACCCCCCTCCCCCCCCCCCGAGGGGGGCGACTCAATATCCAGAAAAAAGACACAATAACGAAAATAAACAAGAAAACACAATGATAAATAAAAAATACACAATATATCGCAAAATATAACATAATGACGAGCAAAATGTAATACAATATTAAGAAATATAACAAAACTAGCTTTAGAAACTCGTGTATCACACGGGGTAAGTTAATGTATAATTACAATGAATAACTTAATACAAATAAAAAAATAATTAAGTCTTTTATATTTTTTTAAGACTTATTAAAAATTGAATATTTGTAAAATAAAAAAATTATTATAGTTTTCTTAGATGTCTCAAAAATAGAATGTTAGTATACTCTTTAAACATAAACTCTGTTATATACATTTTAATTCTAAAGAAAAATCTTTTATGACATGCAATTATTATATTAATATTTTTTTATACTAAGTATATTTACAATATAATTTATGACATTAATAATTCAATCAATAAAGATTGAACAATTAATATGGTATGTTGAATTTATAATCAATACTATATATTGAAATATATTTTTTTTCTTTTCCATCAATAGAAAATAAGTAATTTGAGCAGGAATTTGATAGTGAAAATTAATCTTATAATGACATGTGTCCAGAATTATTTTCTTTTATTAGTATAAGTATATATAAATGGGAAAAAAAAGACAATCAACAATTACAATAAACAAATAACACAATGATATTTTTTCTAGAACATTGTGTGTGTGTATTTTTTTAGAACAGAGGAAACAATTTTGTTTTGTTTTTTTTTTACTTTTTTCTTTTTTATTTTATTTTGAGTTATGATTTTTTTTCTCACAAATTCTTCTTATTTTTGTTCCCACTTATAGAATACATTGACCATATTTATATAAATCATGAAAAAATTTAACTTTAAACACCACTAATACAACCTATTTCTAATAGGTTTCATATTAATTAATAGACTATTAACAATGTATATTAACAATATATACATATAGGGGTGGGTGGGTGGGGTTGGGGTTGTGGTGTGGGGGGGGGGGGGTTGCAACGAGGGCCCAAAAACAATTGGGAAGTGCATCAGCTCATACCATATTAAAAACTCCTTAGGTTGTTTGCCTAATTTAATTGAACTTAAGGGTTAACAAATTAAAAAGTTACGAAGTTAATTTTGTTACTAAAGAAAGCAATGGGGTACCATATGTGATTAGGTTTGTGAGGTTAATTATGTTTCTGAATAAAAATTCTGGAATATCACATGCAAATAAAAATAATTGCCTAAATAGTGAAACTTAAGCGTTTCCATTTAAAAAATTGTGAGATTAATTATGTAATTAAAGAATATTTATGGGTCACAATACGAAAATTCTATGCAAATATTTAAACTGTACATTTTGTGCACGAATTTCAAAACTAAAGATTTAATTAACATACACTATAAGACCATCCGTACTCGGGCGTTTTAGGGGCATGTTTTGGCCCAAAACGCCGGGGAACACCGCCCCCCTCCCGGGGGGGCATTTTGGGGTATTTTTTTTGGAGCGTCTTGTGTATAACGTGAAAAATGGGCTCAAAAAACAAAAATATATCCGTTAAATTCATTATAGATCTTCCGTATAGATTAAAAATAGATAAAGAACAAAACCTTAATTGCAAAAAACCATACACCAGATATGGGTCTAGGGTTTTCGGAGCATTGTGGAGGCGGCAGTAAGAAGAAGAAGAGAGACTGCAATAAGAAGAGATATAGGGTTTGTTGTTTTATAAATTGTTGAGTGTTTTTGTTTAGTCCATATGGTACTATTTATTTATGTCGTTTGAACCTTGTTTTTAATAGTATTTGCATTGAAGTCCTTGCAACTTGTTTTTAATATATAGAAAAAATTTGGAACAAAATGCATTTACGATAATAAGATGCCATATGCCAAAGTTGATATAAGAATGAATTTTAAAACTTCTACATCCGTTTAATATATATTTTTTTTTATTTTAATGTAGTTTTTTTAAATTTTATATATATTATTTAAATGAATTATTATTTAAAAAAACAAAAACAATTAATGATGACTGGGCGCCACGTGACGCAAAACGTCTGGGGGTGGAGAGTTATGACTACACCCTGTTTTTGTAAAAAACCATAATTCTGACTGGGCGCCACGTGACGCATAATGCCTGGAGGTGGAGAGTTATGACTACTCATGGTCTAAGATCATGCATAGTCAAAAAACTAGGCACATCCGGGCATTTTGCGACATGTGTCACCTAGTCAGCTTTTGAACATTTTGTAAAAAATGGGTGTAGTGGAAAATGCCTTCAAAACGCCTTTCTCTCACACAAGACCCTCAAAACTCGGGCCATCCTAATGTTTCACCAAAAATATCACCCCAAAACGCCATGAGAAGGGGGGGGGTTGCTCCTAGGCATTTTGGCTCCAAAACGCCTCATAACTTTGGTGAGTACGGATGCTCTAACAAGATTTAGCTATGATAGGGGTGTATGCAACTAAAAGTGCCCAAACCATATAGGTGCCAACATATATGGTCACCAGCCGGCTTTTTAAAAAAAAAATACTTATATGGTTCAAGAAACGGTAATACCTTCTCAAAATTCTTATTTGATAATTGTTTTTATATAATGTGTATATAGAATAGAGAGGAAATCCAAATGAAAATGATATAATGTGTATATAGAATAGAAAGGAAAAATAAATGAATTAATGGACGAAATGTACATCCTGATTTTCATAAAATACAATCTTGATTTTTATAGAATAAGAAAGAAGAACCTCATGCTAATACCATGGAATAAGGTTTGATCCTATTCATAGAGATTCCATAAATATTCCATTCCAAAAATGGAAACATTTGGGATTTTTTTAGAAATTGAATGCAGTTACTAATTCATGATCTGGCATGTACAGAATTAAAACTTCATTCTCGATTCTACTAGAATTTCAACAAAGCTTGCACTGTCTTTTCGCACTTAGGCGCACTGCGTGCCATTGGTAATGATTCTACTATATTACGTGGATGTTATTTTACAAAACGTCATCCAACATGTTATAGATTTTAACGTGTTCAAAATATAAATAAAAAAACTTATAGTTAGTGAATTGATGACATATAACTAAAGAGACTAAAGTATGACTAAGGGGTGTTTGGGATTGTTTTTTTACACCAACTTATAACTTATTAACTTTTTGAAAAGTAATAAGGTGTTTGGGATTGCTTATATTGTGAGAGGAAAAGTTCCATAAGTTACATTTTTGTAACTTAATAACTGAATGAAAAGTTATAAGGAGGCAAAATAAGGAATCCCAAACACCCCCTAAGTGTGAAACTTTATACGATTAGATGTTAAACCCAGGTGCACTACACGTATTTAGTAGGCGTGTGCATGTTTCTGGTGACATTGGCAAGTGAAGAAGGGATCAAGAGAGGAATGCATGATTTTACTAAACTTAAGGATTTCATTAAGGATTAAATTGTAGTTCTACCATAAATCAAGAGTTCAAGGTAAGAAGTTTATGATTTAGTTCTTCAATTTCTAATGGGTACTGTATGTGTCTTGAGTAAAACCCAAATGGAAAAACATTGTTAGGTATGTTAGTAATGATCTTTTCATGGTTTGAAAGTTTAAAGAACATCTACACACCATCATTGAAGGATAACTATGTGTTAGGTTGATTTTAGGTTTTGTTTCATGAATATTCTTGAGTTAAACCTAACTTGGTATGATTAGTGATGATAAATATAGATTGTTATTACCTTCTTGTTGTATAATTGAGGATATTTATGTTGAATGAAATGTGAATGAATTTCATGGTTGATCATAACTAGGAGCTCTTGACCTAAGTAGGGTAAATTTATGGCTTTTGATTATGTTACCATAGAGTATCTAACGTTGTAGAAAAGTATTGATGTTGATGATTGTGATTACATCTTGATTGATTTATGTTCATATATAAGTACTGAAATGGATTATTTCTAGATGTTAAGTTGTAATATATATAAACTTGTTATTTGAAACCTGCAAAGTATTTAATGAAATGTCTCAAAGAAGAATTCTATTAAGAAAATGAGATTATTTGATACCAATTAAATAATGTATAGTTAACATTTGGATTTAAGTGGATGAGAATGTAATAAACAAGTTGGTAATTATATAGATTCATATAAGGATTTAATATTGAAATGATTTTTAAACTCTTAGGCTAAGTTATGTGTATTGGCTTGCAAATTAGTTTTGTATGCTGAAGCTTGTAAGGTAACGAATGGAAGAAAGAGTTAATGACTTAATCCATCCTACGGGAAAATGTGAGTATCTCTTTGTACTCTAGTTTAGTAAGTGAGTCTTACACTTTAGTTATGATATATGAAGCCATATCTGATTAATGTATTAATATGTTAATATTTCTTGAAAACTAGTTCATATGATAACATAGTTTAATTGATGAAATCTTTTATCTATAGATCTAACACCATGTTGCTGAAGTTGGATTATATTAAGACGGTCATATATTTGAATTATTTCTTAAAATAAAATTATAGACACCATGGTAGTGGTAGGATTTGAAAGTATTGTCGATGACTATGTTAAATTTGTAATAGTTGTCACTAAATGAAACCTAATGTTAGTTTGTTAATGATTAAATGGAATTAAAAGAATACAAAAGATTGACTTGAGTAACATCGGATAAAATGACGTGAATGTGCGAGTTACTAGTAATATAATGATTGTATAATAATTTTGATCCGTTTAGATTAATGTAAAATTAAATTATCATGTTGAATATTGGATCTTCATGGTATAAGTCAAGTGAAAAATGTTGGAAGTATAAGAAACAATCTACCCAATTGAGTCATGGATGATTAGTAACATGTAAGAGAAGCATGCATGGATCGAACGAGCGAGTTTAAAAAAAATTGAATTATGATGTTGTTGGGAGGCGTAACCTACGCCACCAACATACCCTATGCCCAAAACTATTTGCATTAGGCATTACGCCAAATATTATTCCTAGATGCTAAATGAATGTACCTTACGGTCATCCAAATATGTTTGCTATGTTTTTTCGTGTTTTATTGCATACCTTTTTGCTATGATTCTTATATGTAACAGTACTAAATTTTGAGGGGGTTGTTTTGCTCTAAATTTTGTTCATGGGCAAGAATGTGGATGATGAATAAGTGCTCAAGATCTATAAGCAGACACACATCATAAAGGTTTAGTTATGATTTGTAAATAGATTTAAAGATTGAAAATTCACATTTTGCTTCAAAAGTAGATACTTATGTGTTACAAATATGGCACTTAGTAGAGTTAAATAAATTGTGGTTCAAAACAAAATGAAATTTTTGGGACCGATATTATGCATTGAAAACACGGTTAGGGCGTTACATTATATTAGAGGAGATTGTTGGCATTGAATAAAAGAGGGAGAAAATATATATGGCGTGGCATCTCGTTAGCCGGTGTGAATCAAGATAGATTCAATGAACCTCCATGCACATGATGCTTCCTATATCACACGAAGATATATGTCGATTTAGGATTACAAAGGAGCGGTCTTTCTAAATCACACCAAGATATATGATGATTTAGGATTACAACAGAGCGGTGTTTGGATGTTCAGATCTCACGTGCACAACACGCTTTGGTTTGATGAGTAATCAAGAACACAACAAACAAATAGCTGGATTTTTTTAGTAAATGTAGTCGTTGACTCTCATTGATTTACCTTCTTTCACAAATGAGAATGGATTATATACACGTCTAGGATGCATTTAATGCGTGACAACATTATGTTGGACATAGCATAGATTTATCATGTGTACATAAAGTCTGTCTTCCAGGTAAAGCGGTAGACTGCTTCTATAAGACAACGTTAGAAGATCTTTTCACCGCCTAAGAACTTCATCTTAAATGCTTGACAAGTTTTTGTTGCTTGTCTATATTTAACAGCCTATGATTCTTCTCTTTTATCTAGCTGCTTCATATGTTGTACGGGCATAATCCGAGTTCGCCTTTCCTTCATTGAACCACGCCCAGATTGACATATTATCTTCCGGTTTTCTATTATATATCTTGTTTGAATCCTTGCTAGTTTTTATGGTTGTTTATTTCTTCATTCGACAACATTACGTACATGGAGTCTTTGTATTCATTTCCTAGGTTACCTCATCGCCACCCATAAATGTAGTTGCACCTATTTTTCTAGATTAATGTTTGTTATTCACTCTCATTATTATTTACTCCAGTTAACCAGGCCTAAAAGAGGGTGAGTTTAGTTCCATGATGTATCACACCTCTTGCCCGTATTTTATATACCCAATGTCACAAATCCATTTGGGTTCAATATTTTGTATTTGGCTAAGTTATATATTTTGTTTCTCCTAAGTTATTAATTTTGTTATTATCACCTCGGATTTCCGTATGTACTTCATCACTTCGAAGTGTGATATTAAAGAAAATATACTACAAACATTAACATACAGAGAATATAAAAGAAGAAAACCGTATGAGTTCGTAATTTGCTTCTATCTAGAAGATCATAAGTTGTTCTTGTTTTGCAAGTATTTAAAGTGTTGCAACAAGCATGAAAGTTGTAACCATCTTGGACTTCTGAAGTCTCCAGTGTCTTAAGATCATGTTGGTTGATGACTAGCATCTTTTACTTTAACTATTTGCTCATTATTTCATCCACTGGTTTCTCGAATGTATATTTCTTTACACACTATATATGATTGTGATTTTAGTTTCTTAAACTACATGTGTGTGGATAGTTGGTGAGATTTTAAACATTGTATTGATTTCCTTGCATGCATTAATGTATTATACTTTATATAAAAATCCTCCTAATTTCGCAAAGCAATTTAAACATACGCTTTGTTGTTTAAGAAACAAGTGAAAGATGTCTGTTGATCTTAAATCTTTCAAAGTATTGGTATCAAGGGCCATATTAGTTGTATCATCTATGGACTATGATAACTTAATTTTGTCGAATCTTTCAAGTTAGTGGCTCACACAACTATAAATCAAATCAGACAAATTATTTGATAATGAATGAATTGAAGAGTAGGCTAAAGAATGAAATATTCTCACATTTCATCGTTTCAATGTATATTTCCTAACTAGTTTTTATCCCCGTATTACGGGGTTGTTTTATTGTTTTATATTATTTTTTTTAATATTTAATTATTTTTGAATTTTTATTTTTTTATTGTATGAAAGTTAATAATATACTTATGGTTTGATGATAAATTGTTTTACAAATAAATGAGATGTTATAACCCGTTTTAAAAGCTATATGGGTTTGATGAGACCCAAAACCCGTTTATTTTTTTTACTATAAAATTGGTTTTTTAATTATAAATAATAAATGTATATATTTTTTAAATAAATCAGATTTTAATTTTTAGTATATCCCTACTTTATAGGATTTTTATATCAAATATTTGGTGAGATTAGTTTTTAATTTAATAAGATGTTATAACTCGTTTAAGAAATATTCGGGTTTGATACGACCCATACCCGTGAATTCGGGCCAAATGCACGAGAAACCTCCATTTGAAAATCCAGCAAATCTGGTGACTCTAAAAAAAGGGGGAAACGACCACATCGCGACACGTAGGATTTTTATTGTTTCGTTTATATATATTATAGATGTTTCATATTATAGATAATTTATACCAATGATTTGTTAACCTAAAGTGCATCAACATTTCCAAATACAAAAATTAAATGATTACTTGTAAAATCTACTTTTTAATGGTTTATTAATACAATGGATGGAGGTTGACCATGAATACGCATCGGTAATTTTATAGGCATGTTACTGAACTGGTATCAACTGAACACAATTAACACCGACACGAGTATTCTTTTTTCATGTTTTAGATTTTGGTGTTTTTGGTATTTTAATGATATTTCATCCCTAATTGTGAATATAATATATAACAGTATATAAAAATTTGAAAGGGACGATTTTTTTTTTTTGAACGGCCAACAGAAATTTTATTCATCAATTAGCCAGTGGCTAAACATTACATACATGAAACATCAAGTGATGTATAATTACTAACCATACGTTACATACATTCCTTAATTAAAGACATCAAACCTTCTCCAGGCGTTCCAGGTGATATCCGGTTCCTTTGACCGACACTTTATCCATAGGAAACCCAAGGACTTCACATCCTCGATGATCTTTGAATGTGAAAAGGGGGAATGTTCGAACACCACCTCGTTTCGCATCTTCCATATCCTCCAAGACGTTATGAGAATGATCGCATTGATGGCCTTCTTTCTTTTCATGGATCCGTGAGTACTCAGATGTAGGTTCAGTAAATCCTTAAAACTGAATGCAAAGAAACTAGGGATCTTACACCATTGCGCAATGACCTGCCAGATTATCTGAGTGTCTTGACATGATACTAGAAGGTGGTCGCTAGATTCATCATAATCGCCGCATAATGGACATCGAACCGAGTTTAAATGGATGTTCTTTGCTGCTAAAGCCGCCAAAGTCGGTAGTCTTTCTTGGATTGCCCTCCATGCTACAATGCCTACCTTCAAAGGTACCCAGTTATTCCATTTGAAGTCTCCTGTCGGTTGCATTCCTTTTGATTCCCGTATGTATTCCCTCATGCTTTTGATCGAAAATACCCCAGTTGCATCCGGTTCCCATTTCCATGTGTCCTCCCCATCCTGAAACGATGTGGAACTGAGGCAAGTTTTTAGAGCTTGTAGCTGCTGGATCTCCGTTACAGACAGCTCCTGTCTTATCCATTGCCAACTCCATAGCAGCCTATTCCCGTCATGTTTTATCCTATCCGACACTAGGCATCTTTTGTTTTTTTCCAGCGCGAACAGGTCAGGGAACGTGATATAGATTGGGCTGTCATCAAACCATCTGTCCAGCCAAAACATCACACTGGACCCGTCCCTCATTACTGCTTTAATCGATGTTGATAGATCCACGCCCCACCTTGATAGATGACCCGATATGCTATAGATTTGTTTCCAAGAACCCGGGATAGAGATCTTTGCTGGGATGAAATTCCAAGTTCGCGAGTTATTGTGAATTGCCCACACCACTTTCCTCCAGAGACTTCCTTTTTCAAGTTTGAATCTCCACCACCATTTCGATAACATTGCTAAGTTTGTCTCGCGAAGGCTTCCAAAACCGAGACCCCCATACTCCACGGGTTCAACCACTTTTTTCCATGCAATCCAATTGATTTTTGAGTTGTTGTCCGACCCGCCCCAAAAGAACACTCTCCTTAGTTTCTCTAGTTCTTCAATAACTTGGGAAGGTGCTTTGTATAATGAGAAGTAGTAAGTTGGTAGTGAGTTTAATACGGACTTAATCAAGGTAACTCTTCCACCATAAGAGAGGGATCTTGCTTTCCATATGGACAGCCTCTTTTTGAATTTTTCAATAATTAGGTTCCAGTTCCTTGCAAGATTCATGTTGGCCCCCACTTGAAGACCTAAGTATCGAAAGGGGAGTTTCCCAGGTTTGCAATGTAGCATCTCCGCCATAGATTGTACCTCAAGTTCATTCACCCCTAACCCATAAACACTACATTTAGTTAAGTTCACTTTGAGACCGGAGGCAAGAAAAAAGCAGCGTAGAATACGTTGTAAATTCCTCGCATTATATTCCGACCAATCTCCAAGGAAGATAATATCATCTGCATATAACAAGTGTGAAATTGTTGGACCATTAGCCGTGCATTTCAATGGATGGAACAGGCCATTGTTTGAAGCCTTCTTCATGATTCCTGTCAGTGCTTCCATTGCGATTACAAATAAAAAAGGAGATAAAGGATCTCCTTGCCGAAGACCCCTGTTGCACACAAATTCCATTGTCGGGGACCCATTTATTAGAGCAGATGCACGGCTAGACTTTATTATTGTCATTATCCAAGACCTCCATTTTTCCGGGAATCGCATTTGAGTCAAGATGGAGTCTAGGAAACCCCAATTGAGACTGTCAAACGCTTTGTTGACATCCGCCTTGAAGATCATCCCCATTTTGTGATTTGACTTCATCCACGCAATGATCTCATTAAGCATGAGTGGCCCATCTATTATATTTCGCCCGTAAAGGAAAGCTGATTGTTCTTCAGAGATCAAATTCCTTACCACCCCTTTGAGCCGGTTCACCAAGACTTTTGAGATGACTTTATTAATACACCCAATTAGGCTTATAGGCCTAAAATCTGTTGGTTGAAGAGGATCTTTTACTTTTGGGATCAGAGCAATAAAAGAAGACATACACGAATTGTTTATTTGCTGCCCCTCGTAGAATACGTCAAACAGTTTAATAAAATCTCCTTGAAGGCCATTCCAGAACCGTTTTAAAAACTCGAAATTAAATCCATCCGGACCGGGTGCTTTATCCCCATCACATTCCCATACCGCATTTTTAATTTCCAACAAGGAGAAAGGAGCTACAAGAGCTTCGGCTTCCTCCTCCGAAATGTGGGACAAATATGGGCATTCAATACTGGGTCTACTCTCCATTTGTTCAGCGAAAAGATTTTCAAAATAATTAAAAAACTGACCTTTTATCGTCACGGGATTTGTAATCCACTGCCCATCCAGCATCAGGCCACTGATCCTACTGTTGCTCGTATTGGAGCTCAGTATTTGATGGAAGAATTTCGAGTTCTCGTCCCCTTCAATTGCCCACTTTGCGCGTGACTTTTGCCGAATGTCCATCTGTTGTAGCCTTTCCTTTTCCATTACAAAGTGCCTATATTCCGCCCGGGCATCAAGTTCATTTTGATTCAACGCTCTGACCTCCGCCATACTATCTAGGACTGCAATTTGTTTTTCCTTTTCCGCACGATCCCGGTTTAGATTTATCTTTCTTTTTTTCACCCACCTTGTGATGCCGTTTCTAAGCCATCGAAGTTTTATTGCTAGTGCCAAATCAGGAGGGCCCGAGAATTCAAAGGAATTACATCTGTTCATGACATATTCTTCGAAACCCTCCATGTGCAACCAGGAGTTGAAAAATCTAAAAGGGATACGCCCAAAATCAGAGGGAACTGTGGTCAGTAACAATGGACGGTGGTCTGATGCTTTCCTGTCCAGTGCCTGTAGAGAAGCATTTGGCCAATTTTCTAGAAATCCAAGGCACACTAGAATCCTGTCAAGTTTGCTAAGCTTGTCTCCGCGATCAGACATGTAAGTAAATTTGCCACCCCCCATATTGTATTCATTCAACGCCGCTGCTAGAATAAATTGATTAAACGCTTCAGCATTAGACGCATAGAACTCAGAGTTACGTCTTTCAGTTGCGTCCCTAACTTCATTAAAGTCCCCCATCATAACCCACATTCCTTGAATGGAATTCCTAATTGCAAGGAGCTCGACCCAGACTGCCCGGCGAGCCGCAGCCACGTTCGGGGCGTAAACATTTGCAATGTTCAACCGTGTACCTGTGTGTCTGAGCCGTCCAGATACCACGAGATAATGCCTGTTTTTTATGATATTTTCACAATGGAAGATTAATGGATTCCATATGGATACCATCCCCCCAGACCTCCCCTGAGCATCCACAACTGCTACTTCAAATAAAGACCTTCCCCATAATCTACTAAACAAAAAGTTTTTTGCATCCCCTAATTTGGTTTCCTGAATCGCAAGAAATTCGACACCATAGCATGTTTTAAGACCCCTGACCCAATCTGCCTTCCCAGGGTCACCTACACCACGCAAATTTATAGATAAATAATTCATGGGGAAACAAAGTTACCTCCTTCGTCATTGATTAGCTTCCTGGTCTCGTCTTCAAATCCGTTTAGACTAATTCCAATGATATTCCCGACCTGGACAGTGGCAGTTACCTCATCCTCCAAGGCTTCTCCTTCTGTGTACACTGAATTTATTCCATTGTTACCGCCGACTTCGGCCTCTCTAGCACCCTCCCCCAAGTCTTCGACCGGCACCGCATCGACATTATTATGGCTTCTTTCAAGATGTCCTGGATTCTGAGAAAAGTTTACCCTGGACTTAAGACAGTTTGAAGGTGGAGGGGAGTTGAGATCGATATAGTTTGGACCGGTGTCAGTATTATCACAAAATAGTTTTGTGGATGGGCCCTGTGTAGATCCGATCGACGGTGGGCTTCTAGTACTCCTGTCCCGCTTGCCCAGTACAGGATTGGAAGTAGGCCCAATCGGGGTGTTTTGGCCCAATGATTTTGACATAACCGGCAATTGTTTTTGTTTTGTGGCTGGCCCAACTTTATTGTGGTCCCTGCTTTTTGCATGGCAACTCCCAGAATTAATCATGGCAGCCGCCCTAGCCTGCTTTTCACCATGCAAAGCATCTTCCCTAGGAGGGGGCTGTTGGATTCCAGTGCAGTGTTCAGGCAGGCCCTCCGACTTCCCGTCTGCCTGATAGTTTTCCGGCAAGTCTCCGATGAACTCACCTTCCTCCATCTCCTCATCTAGATTCGGTCCGTCTTTCCCATGATTGCTGGAACTAACATGGACAGCCCCTTGGCCTATTCCGATGAAATTGGGGACCCAGCCGTTTGTTTCTTCTATCACCCATACCTTAAACTTGTTGCCTTTCCAATTTAGATCAATCACTTCTTCAATCCTCTTCCCCAGAGGGACAAGGACATAGCATAACCCTAACGAATTGTCCGGGTTTCCCCATGAGAAGTCCGATGGTCCAACGACTTCCCCGAACAACTTTCCTATTTGATCATAGGTAAGGTTATCGCGCAACTGAATCGGGACCCCAGTGATTTTCAAACCAACAATACGCTCCTGGCTAACATCATTACCGTTCCAAACCAGGACCTGTGAGAACACTTGTTGCCATATCGATTGGTTCGACTCTATGAAATTTGTCGCCATACCCCGATGTTTGAAAGTGATTAGTACCCAAAGGCCACCAATGTATGATAAGCCTACTTCATTGAATCTGCTACCGATGACTTTTTCGATCTTGTTTAGGGACTCTAGGTTTTTTGCCAGACCAACAACCGATCGCCCCATGCAGTGATTCGGATACAAGGATCCATTACCATTGATCGTTAAGGACTTTACATGATTGGTTTTTGAGGCTTCCCCTTTCCCTACTGCATCCTTGTATGAGTATCCGTATCGGATACCGGTTGTCGGACTCTTCACAGTATCCTCCGTGACGACTTTCGGGTATCCGGTCTGATTCCCGGGGCTCCTTCCTCCATTTTGGAATGTGATTCTGTTGTGGTTCTTGTCATATTTGGCTGTTGATACCAAAACTTTCGCATCATGTATACTGACCGAATTCATCCTGGCCAATACTCCATGTAGATCCTTCACCCTTGTATACCTGACAAAACCAAATAGTCTTCCTCTCGCATCCCGCTTCTTTGCCACATATGCATCCGTGATAGTTCCATGGGGCTGGAAAGCTTTCCATAGCATTAAGTTTGATGTTCCTTCTGGTAGACTTTGCACGAAGAAAGTTATCTCGTTTTCTCTATTGTTATGCCGGAGGTTTACATTCCGGTGCTGTCCGCCGCCGCCTGTTCGTCTTCCGCCGCATGCTCTCCCGCTCATTTTGTTTTCAACAATCTTAACAAGTGAGCTGAAAGGGACGATTTAATTGATTGGAACAAGATCTGGCCCACACTTTTAAGCCTTGGCGTTATTAACATGATAGCACTAAAGAGGGCTACAAGCCCTTGACGCCCTTCTAGTAATGGATTATAGAGAATATGAGATGATTGGAAGGGATTGGCACTCCTCCCACGTATCCACTACATTTGGTGTTGGTGTAAACATAAGTTGGAATCTGAAAGGACTAATGAGCCGAAGACCAAACAACTTAATCATGAAAATAAGTTGTTTTTCACTTTAAAATAATTAAGGAATATAAAGGATGTCTCTCAAATGATTGATGCTGCAAACCTCTAACTATCAAGAGGAATTACTGATTATGTATACCTGCTATTGAAGATAAAGAACTAAATGAAACAACTGATGGGTCTCATCAGTTGTTATGTAGTCTTCAAAAGTTTTCTATTTTTAATTATGTCGTATTAGTAGTTTCCAGTTTTTTTTTTATTTTATTCATTGTTTGTATGTAATATGTTATGTGTCGTTTTCACCCTAAGTCTCATCAGCGCTTTACACTTGTATATAATGATCAGGAGAGTCTCTTAATCATTAACACTTTTACACACATCCGAAAAAGTACTATTTGGTACAAAATCAGACAAGATAAGCGGGGTGAGGGAAAGAAATCCAGTATAACTGTAATCACTTAATTTCAATCAATGACCTATTTTCCTCATATGGAATCTTAGCATGATTTTTTAGTTTTCGCTGCAATCAACTTGATTAATTTACAAACAGAACGAATTCAATCAAAATTATTCAAACTAAGAAAAGTTAGAACCGCTTGTTAGGTGTTAAGTGTTCATCTGATCAAACACATAAAGTTTACCTAAAACTAATATATCATCGTTTATAAGTGAAATAGATGTATCATTTGTCAAAGGCTTGTAGCTAGTATAATGGTATTAAAGTGTATAGTAAATGTAATTCTTTTCAAGTGGTTAATAGTTGTAGTTGTTTTGTTTTGTTTTTTGAATATTTATTTTTGTCACCAATGAGATTTGATCCTTTATTATATGTTAAAAAGATAATTATATTGGTCGGAACAAGGTATATATGGCCTTACACCTTTAAGCACTGGGGCACTGCTAACATGGTAGCACCCAATGGTGTTAAAAGCTCTTGACGCCCTTTTAGTAATGGATTAATGAGGATATGGTGATGATGTGGAAGGGATTGACGCCCATGCCACATCTCCCGTTGGTCTTAATGTAAACATATATAGTGTTAACCTAAAACGAATATATCATCATTTATAAGTGAAATAAATGTAGCATTCACTAAATGGTTTTAGCATTTACTGATATTAAAGTGTATAGTAAATGTAATTCTTTTCAAGTGGTTGATAGTTTTATTTCTTTTTCTTCTTAGAATGATTTTTTATTTTTCTTTTTTTTTTATTTTTTATTTCACTCATGGGATTTGATCCTCCGTTATATAGAAAGCCAGACATATCCAACACTATTCATAAACCTTTTAGTTGATAGTTTATTTATACGGTTGGGTTATTCTACAAATGCTAATAAAAACGAGAAGTGTGAAAAGTAACAATTAACTAACATGTGTCAAGTGTGAACCGAATGAAAAATAGTATTAAAGTAATAGTACACATTTTATATCTCCACATGTAAGTTACATGTTAATTTCCCCGTCATTTTTAAATGTCTATAAACTTTTCATATGATATTTTTTTTAAAAAAAATTCACCATAATAACAATCATTTTTTATCTTTAATATGAATATGATTTTGTTATATAAAAATAAAAAAATTACTTCATTGTGTCTTCTGTTTGTTATTGTGTTTTTTTCGTCATTGTGTCGTTCAACTCATCATTGCATTTTTTTAAATACTAATAACACCGTTATATAATAATAATATATAAATATAATGAAAAATACCAATAAATTATCAAATACATAAAACACAATGATGAATACATATTACACAATAACCTGAAACATAAAATGCAATAATTAATACATATAACACAATGGTCTGAAACGTAAGACACAATGGTAAATACATATAACACAATAACCTGAAACATAAAACACAATGAAAACTATATATTACACAATGAATTGAATGTAATACACAATGAATATTATACTATTTTTCTCAGATTAAGTGAATGTTAAGCAGAATGATAAGTAGAAAAACAAATGTTGAGCACAAAGACACAATAACGAACAAAGAGACACAATGACGTAATCTTTGTTTTAATTTTATTCTTTAATATGATTACTAATTGAAAAACACAATGACCAAAATTTATAACGTAATACATAGATACACCCAATGAAAAAACACAATGGATAACCAAATAACACAATATAAAAAACCTACTATTTTTTTAATTTTTTATATAACAATATGATATTCTTATTAAGAATTAAAAAACCCTTGTTATTATGGTAAAAAAATTTTTAAAAAAATGCCATATGAAAAAGTTATAGAAGTTGTAAAATGATGAAGGATTTGACATGTGTTCTGGATGTGGATAGAGAAAGTTATTATAAGCGGCTTATTACATTCATGTTATTTTCATCAATTTTTATTTTTTAAATTAGTCTCTATCATCCAAATTTAAGATAAATGAATTAGATTGATTTTCAATCTTATCATTTTTGTTGTACTTTGCATTTTAATCTTATCCATGACAAATTCTATTGTAAATTTAAAAAATTATGTGTTTGTTGTTCTAAAAATTTTATACTATATTTCTCAAATTAAGTGAATGTTAAGCATAATGATAAGTAGAAAGACAAATGTTGAGCACAAAGACACAATGACAAATAAAAAGACACAATGACGTAATCTTTGTTTTAATTTTTATATTTAATATGAGTACTAATTGAAAAACACAATGACCAAAATCTATAACATAATGCATAAAAAAAACTCAATGAAAAAACACAATAGACAACCAAATAACACAATATGAAAAACCACTAAATTTTTTATTTTTATATAACAACATGATATTCTTATTAAAGATTAAAAACGCTTGTTATTATGGTAAAAAATTTTTTAAAAAAATGTCATATGAAAAAGTTATAGAAGTTGTAAAATGATGGATGAATTTACATGTGCCTTGCATATGGAGAGAGAAAGTCATCATAAGTGGCTTATTACATTAATGCTCTTTCTATCAATTTTTATTTTAAATTAATCTCCATCATCCAAATTTAAAATCAATGAACTAGACTAATTTTCAATCTTATGATTTTTGTTGTACTTTGTATTTTATCCTTATCCATGGCAGATGTTATTCTAAATTTAGAAGTAGTTTTAAAATATTTTGTGTTCTAAAATTTTTTATCCAAAAGGCTAACATCATCATCATACACATATAATTTCTTCTTATAAAACATGACCATTTATTACAATAAAGCAAAAAACATTAATATTATTATTATTGTACTTATTTATGATGTTTTCATGTTTATTTATGTAATTTACGTGAAACAACTAACTCCATAAAGTAAAGAAATGCTCACAGCATCAAGAAATGCAACACACAATTTTCAGAACGGGCTAAAATTAATAAAGGACTACTTCATCGTCTTGAATTTTTTTCATTTTTATGTTACTGTATACTATTTTTGGGATTGTGAGACATATTTGTGAAAACACACCACATTATAAAAATCAAATAAAATAAACAAAGTTCTAGTAACAAAACACTTAAATAATTTGACGTTTGATAACAGTTGAGATGAAAACGTTAGAGCGAATTTAATTCGTGAAGTAAAAACATAATAGAGAGCTCATCTTTCATATAAGGTTTAAACATATTTGTAATTTATATTTTTTTATTATTTGGTGATAACTATTTCAACAAATTATAGACTGGAAATATATAATAGTTACCCGGAGATGAACCCGCACTAGAACTTGAAGCAGTAGTTGCTTTTGACTTGCTGTTTTGGGCAGAGCCTTCTTGATGTGGTTCCATTTTCAGAAGTGTGTTCCACTTGACTAAAAAGAAAGAAAGCTTTAAATATGGCACACGTATATACGAGATGGTTCAAGTGAGAACTCGATAACTAATAAAGAAGTTAAACAAAAATATATAATTTTCTTTTTCTTTAATCCTATTTATATGTTGTTATTCTTTTTTTTTTACCAAATCACAGAAAAGATAAAAATAAAAAAATGCCGACTGTGATTTTACGTATATATTATATGGTTGTATCACATGTAATATAACAATATTACATATATATACTATAACAATATTATTGTAATACATACATGATACATGTAATATTGTCGTATTATGTATATGCAATACTGTTATATTCAATTACACATATATATGTAACTAGTTTTTTACCCGGCGCGTTGCACCGAGCATGTTATTAAACTCGGACAATGGTAAAGATCAAGTGTTATCAGTCCCAAGCGTTGAGCCAGTACGTCGACGCAAATTTTGGTCGGTTTCGGTTACGTGTGTTATTGTACAAGATTTAAAACCAAATATAAAACAAAAAAGTATAAAGGTTGAGGTGGACTTATGAGGTGGCGTCAGTCGATAAAACTTGAGCGTTGGTAAAGACCGATCGTTTTCGATCCCGGAACTAAAACAAAAAAATGCACGAAAAATTGACGTTCGGTCGGTTTTGGTTACGTTCGTTACGATGAGTGAACTAAAGAAACAAAAACAAAGTTTGAGAACCAGTTCGGTCCCACCAAATGGCCTAATAGGGAATTTTCAGCACCAAGCATTTCGTTTATTATATAGAAATAATATGTTAAAAATCGTGATTGACTTTTTATTAGTTGGATATTCAATTTTATTACAAAATCATGTTATTTTTTGGAACTACCACCAATACATATCCAAGCGAGTCATACTAAGACATGATATAAACCGTTAATACTGACTTTAATATTTCAGACTAGACTTACCCAAGAAGTTAGGAACACCATCAATGAATAAATCTATTATTGTGGGAAATCCCCTTTTAGTTAAGTCTTGAATATAAGACCTTAAGATTCTAAGCCTTAACCATTACCAGCATGTCATTGAACCAGAAAACCAGCTTCAGTTAACTATACAATTATATTGGTTAGGTTAAAATACAAAGGGTCACGAAAATGAAAATGGTGAGAAGCATTTATGCCCTAAAAAACTCATAAAAAGTCAAGAAAAATAATTAAAAAAAACCATAACTCAAAAGAGAAATCAAAATCAAAAAAATAAAAAATAAAAAATAAAAAACTAAAATGTTTCTCATGTCGTTTTAGTTAAAAAAAAGGCACATTATCAAAAAATAAAAAGACACAAGGATGCAATTTGTTTTATAATATTATGCTTTATAATTTGTTTTGGGACCTTTGAACATTATCATTCATATTATCATATGAGTTTTGATTTTTTATGTTATTTATTTAATAACATGAGGATATTTGCGAATATTTTTTTTTGATAAAATGGTAAAACACGTCATTTATGTTTGTACGTTTTTACAATGATAGTCCTTTAGCAAACTTAATGTCAGAGAACATACTTGATGTTTCAAATCCCTATCAGATTACGTTATTTGCACTAACCCAGTTAAAATTTTTCGTTAAATCGGATCATGTGCAAGACACATGAGGGTAATATTGTAAATTTACATATTTATTAAATAATTAAAACTCAATTTACATTTACGCCATCTCGTCTCTCTCTCTCTCTCTCCCTCTCCCCATTATCTCAATCTACTCTCTTTCTCTAAACAAATCTCAGCCACTCTCTCTTTCTCTAACAAATCTCAGCCCTTTTCTTAGAACACAGTCACAAATACTTACGAAATGTTTCCAAAAGATCCTCAAAACAAAAATTCTTCAATTAAAATTATTCCGATGTTTGCATTTTAATTTCAAACTAGTTCTTAGACCCATGCGTTGCGCTGGTTTTGAAGAGGTTATTATGTAGCCTTTTGTTAATGTAAGACATAATCAGTGAGTCAAAGTTGCCACATCTAAAATACCCCAGAATCAACAGTAGATAAAAGTTGGTACTTTGTACATAAAATCTTACATAATCTTTTGCACATTAAGGCTCAAAACTTCTTGCAGCTCCAGACTTCGAAACATAATCAAAATTTTGAGGGACCTTCTTGTTAGTAAGCTCATCCAAACACTTGGTGCACTTACAATTTAGTTCGAAATGATGCAAGTAGCTAACTACAGTGAGTCACAACTAAATACGGTTATTTCAAGTAAAAAATTCGATAACCATAAGAATGTCAACTATTCAAGCTCTTTTGAGATTTCACTACTACAACCAGATTTGGGAAAGATACTGCATGTAACAAAAGAATTTTGAGGGTTTTGAAGAGGCTATTTGTGTAGCCATATGCTAAATATACTGCATGTATCAAAAGAATTTGTGTTAATAAACGTAAAAAAAAATAAAATATATACACAGACTTAACATTTAAAGCCAAAGATGTTGGTATTAGAACATAAACAATCAACAATAAACTAAGAACTCAAGAATTGAATAAGAACAAAAGCGTTGATATTACTGAATAGTTTTTGGAGTGCATACAAAACATGGAGTCTAAGCCAAATATAAATAGTAGAGAAACAACGTAAATATCTCAACAAATTAACAAACTAACACCCACTAACAGAGTAACCATTAGAGGCCCTTATTCAAAGAAAAAAAGGAAAAGTTCAATGCCCCACGTGTATGCATTATTAACAGCTTCTGCATAATAATAGGAGTTTGAGTCAGTCTTCATCACGCCCCCTTGAATCAAACTCCATCACACCCAACTTGTGTCTGAAAAATACAAATTTCTCTATGGTTAAGACATCAGCCAATTGATGATGAGTACTGCAAAACTCCAGCTTGACTTTCTCCTGCATCACCATTTCCCTCACAAAAATGATACCTTAGCTCTATATGTTTAGACCTATTGTGCATAACTGGATTTTTTGACAAGTTTATTGCAGACTTGTTATCACAGTATATCACAGTAGGTTGAGCTTGCTTGAACCCCAAATCTTCAAAGCAAGATAGCTTGACATGTAGCTACAGTTGCAGATATATATTCCGCTTCAGTACTTGAGAGAGCCACTGTGTGATGTTTTTAGATCGTCTGCACAGCTAGCCCAGTCACTATCTGTGAACCCAACCAAGTTGACACCTTGAGACTTCTTGTACCAGACCCCAAAACAAAGAGTATTTGCCACATATTTCAAGATACGCTTAGCTGCACCCAAGTGAATTTTTGATGGACTTTGCATGGAACGAGAAACAATACCAACAGCGTAGGTCAAATCCGGTCTTGAGTGAGTTAAATAAATCAATCCACCCACTACGCTTCGATAGTTTTCTTCATTGACCTTATCAGCTTTATCTTCCAGTATGAGCTTCTCATTTCAATTAATTGGAGTAGTTACATCACAACTTTTCTTTATACCAAACCTGGTAACCAATGTTGTTGTTGTATACTTCTCTTGACTTAAGAAAACTCCATTAGCAGTTTGTTTAACTTCAAGACCCAAAATATACTGCAAAAGCCCATATCAGTCATTTCAAAAGTGGACTTCATACCTTGCTTGAATTCTTCAATCAACTCAGAATTTGAAGCTGTATATATATGATATCATCTACGTATAAGCATACATAGATTACATCATCAGAATGAGTTCTCTTCATGTACAGGGTTGGCTCGTTATGACTTCTGTGATAACCATGAAGAGAGAAATAGGAATCGATCTTTGAATACCAGGCCCTGGGAGCTTGTTTGAGGCCATACAATGCCTTTTGAAGCTTGTACACCATATCTTCTTTTCCCTGAACCACAAAACCCTCAGGTTGTTCTACAAAACTTTCTTCTGTTAAATCACCATTAAGAAAGGCTGATTTAACATCTAGTTTGTGAAGCTTCCAACCCATGTTTGCAGCCACTTCAAGAATAACTCGGATTGTTTCGAACCGAGATACCGGAGCAAAGGTTTCCTGAAAGTCGATTCCTTATTGCTATGAATAACCCTTGGCAACAAGCCTTGCCTTATACTTCGTAATTATACCATCTGCACCATACTTTGTCTTGAATAACCATTTAACACCAACAATATTCTTACCATGGGGTCTTTGAACCAATTCCCACGTCTGATTGCGAACAATAGACTGAAGTTCAGCTTCCATGGCATCTTGCCATTCTTTGCGTTTGGCAGCTTGAAACGTGAATGGATCAACAATTTTGAGAGCAAATTGGCATGCAGTGAGCTCGCTATCTTCATCAGAAAACCCTTCCCCGGTATAATAATCTTGAATCCAGGAAGGTGGTTTTGACACTCTTTTTGATGGACTGGCTTCATGTTGTTTGATGATAGGATTATTAGTAGGTGATGAGTGATCAATGGCTGAATTATGAGAGCTTGTGTTTGCATTGGATAAAGGTGATGGGGTAGATGAATTGGCAGAAGGTGAGATAGTATTAGGATCTATTGAGTGGTTTGACCTCATAGGAGTAGGTGGTGTAGTTTCTTGAGTGATATTTGGTGGATATGTATCTTCTTCAAGTGGGAAAGGGTCAACAAAGCTGTAGCTACAATCAGGAGTAGTCTTGTCACCATGCCAATCTCATGCTCGGTCTTCAATGAATAACACATCTCTTTTGATAGAAAATTTCTTGGTAACCGGGATATACAACCTGTAACCACAGCTTTGAGATGAGTATCCAATAAAGATGTTTTTTTCTGTCTTATTATCCAGCTTGCGTCTCATCTGGGCAGGTACAAGAGCATGAGCAATGCACCCAAATATCTTCATATGTGAAAGAGTGGGTTTTTTGCCAGACCAAGCTTCTAAAGGTGTCTAGTTGGCTAACACTTTGGTGGGTGATCTATTGATGGTAAACACAGAGGTGGCGACAGCTTCAGCCCAAAACATGTTAGGAACGTGTCTCTCATGCAACATACACCTGGTGAGATTCATCACTGTGCGATTTTTTCTTTCAACAACCCCATTATGTTGAGGGGTATAAGGCACAGTAAGTTCCCTTTTAATTCCATTTTGTTCACAATAGTTGTTAAACTCAAGTGAACAAAATTTCCCTCCCCTGTCTGATCGTAAAACCTTGATCTCACACACTGCTTCTTTTTCAACCATGACTCGAAATATTTTAAACTTATGAAAAGCCTCATATTTGTTTTTAAGAAAATATACCCAACACATGCGAGTGAGATCACCAATAAGGAGGAGATAATAAAAGCTGTTACCGATACTTGGTACTTGCATGGGACCACACAAGTCTGTGTGAATTAGTTCCAGTTTTTTCTAAGCACGCCAGGAAGTAGACTGAAAGGGGAGTCTCGTCTGCTTCCCAATAAGACAAGCTTCACAGGTAACATCAGCCTTAATCTTTGGTATCCCAACAACCATTTGTTTATCATGTAGCCTTTTTAACCCGTCAAAATTCAAGTGGCTTAGTCTTCAATGCCATTTAAGAGCCTCTTCTTTTTCTTTAGTTGTGGGAGAATTATGAATGAGGGCCGTACTTTCAGCATTAAAGATAAACATGTTATTGTTGGCCACTCCAATCTCCATGAGATTTCTTCTTGATTTTTTATTCCAAATTGTGCACTTTCCATCATCAAAGTAGAAGGCATACCCTTTCCTCATAAGTTGACCAAAAAATAGTAGGTTGTATTCAAGTTGAGGAGAATAATAGACATTCTCCAACAACTTGAATGAGTCATCTCCGGTGTTGATCTTAACTATACCTTTGCCTTCAACCGTGAGTTTCTTTTTGCCTCCCAAACGAACTTCCAACTTAAAGGATTCGTCCAACATGGTAAAACTTGCCTTGACACCGGTCATATGATTAGAACATCCCGAATCAATAAACCATAAATGATTATGGTTAACCGAGTCAGTAATGTTTGCCATTAATTAAGACGGTTCATTAGTGTAGGCCATTAACAAATGTTGGTCTTCTACTAGGGCAGCTTCTTTAGGTTCATTACCCTCAGCAACATTAACTTGAGCTTCATCATTGTACAAACAATCCTTCAAAACATGACCAAATTTTTTACATACAAAGCATTGTGGCACCTTGCTGCGGTCAAGGATGCGTCGCCACCACGAGCAGTTCCTCTTCCCCTTGGAGGTCCACGACCCCCTTTGCCTCTTCCACGAGGTGACCTGTTTGATTCTTGAAAAGCTTGTAGGGCATGCTCATCAGATCTTTCTGCATTCATACTAGGGCTAACATCTGGAGTAACCCTGCTATTCATTCGTTCTTCTTGAGACTGCAGCAGGCCCATAAGTTTTACGGGGTAACTTCAGCAAGATCAAAAACAACTTCAATGGACGGTATGGCATAATAGAACTTTGGTGAAAGACTTCTAAACACCTTTTCTACCACCTTCTGATCAGTCAATTCTTCTCCGTAGGAGCGTTGCTGACCCACGTTGTTCATGACACATGAAAAATAGTCTCTAACAACCTCATCTTCCTTCATGGCTAAATTTTAAAAGACCCTTCTGAGCCCTTGTAACTTCATGGACCGGACCTGAAAATACCCTTGATACTCAGCTTAGAGGATTTCCAAGGTGTCTTTTGCTGTGTCAGTAGCCGCAATCCTTGAGAACAGGCTATCATGAACCCCTTGCTGGATTATAGTCAGAGCCTGTGCATCCCTATTTTTGATCTACCGAATTGTTTCGGTCAAAAATTAAAAACTAACTTTTGATCAAATTAGTGCGTGAGGTGGAGTGCTGGTAAAATGAATAAACACAGAGATATGATCACGAGGGAAAAAACCCTTGATTATGATAAACTTGTCTCGGTCAAAAATTATCAACGTAATCTTTGGTCGAATTGCTCCGGTCAAAGATTGACAATGTAATATTTGGTCGAATTGGTACTTGATTATAATAATATCCGGCACAAAAAACCCCCGGACGGTGAAAACTATCACCGTCAATATTATTAATAGTAAAAAATGGTGATTACAAGTGATGGAGCTGATAAGTGATCGTAAGCTATGTGTTACAGTGTTTGCTAGTAAGCTAAGTCGTGAGAGTGTGTGTTTTAGTGATATTATCATCTCGTTTATATAAGATAAGGTTACAAGTGTTATCCCGAATAATCCGGAAACCCTAGACTATTTCTTCAATAATCCGTTGCTTGCCCACGTTCCGTTTGACGAAGTTCAAGCACTAGCCGTTGTAAGTCCACGTTCATATCAGTATATTTAACACGTGATCTTATCTGCAAAACAAAGAAAAATAATATAGGACAATTGAATTAGTCAAACCTCATCCTCAGAATATTAGCGTTGACGGGATAGCTCAAAATCCTTGAATCGTAGCTCATCCTGAGGATAGAAAATCTACACCCAACAATTGCCCCCAATTTTTACAAATAACGAGTGACAGCTGTAAAAATTTCAAATTTTGAAAAGTAAAATATCTTATGCCAACTGAAAGGACATGAACGCGGATTGAGGAGACCCTATAACCATCATTCCAGGTTATAATCAAACCATTTCTCAATCTCAAAATAATAATTCCTCCATCGGTTTACAATCAGGTCAGTTCCTCTTTCTCGTCTTCTTTAATTTTTTAAAATTTTTCTTCCGATCCAAACGATAATGAGGAAGAGAACCCCTCGAGCGCCAAATCCTTTCTCCTTCGTAACCTCGGAAGACTTTGTCGATCAAGCTCACATTCCAGCCACCGATGAAGACCAGTGTCTTTTTAGAGATCTAGATATTAAATTTCTAAAAGACTCGGGCTTACTACCTGCTGAAGCTATTATTAGGCCCTATGATCCCAAAGTCAAGGCTGACTTTTCCTCCAAAACCTGGATTTGCTTTTTTCATTACCCTTTTTCGATTGGCCTTTCATATCCGTTTTCCCCGCTTATCAAGGAGTTCTTTGACGTTACTGGATTCTTTTACTCCCAAGTCATGCCGATGGCGTGGAGAGTCTTGGCCACCGTAGATCGATTGAATAAAACCTATGGGTTGTCGATTGGTATACCTGAGATAGCTGCCACCTATAATCTCCGTACACACAGGTCTTTCCGCTACTGCCTTCAATCCAAATCCAGCCGTCTTTACATGGTTCCCAAGGTGTCCATTAGTGACCCTGACTGGAAGAAAAAAATTCTTTTTCATCCGTCGTGACTCTATTCCCGATGGAAAGAACTTGCCTATTAAATGGGTTCACAAGGGTAGGAATCTTTAGGATAGAATTTCTTTTGCAAATGTTTTGTGTTAATATGGTTTCTTTTTTGGCAGTTGTGTTTGAAGATTTGGTAAAGTATAGGAAGGATACAAATAGAAGGCTTAAGGCGTTGTTTAAGATTCCACCAGAGGATAGGGAGTTCTGGTTAGAAGAAGAAACGGGAGAAACAAGTGTAACTGCTGCAAAGTCTGTTGAGAGCATGTATTCTGGTAAGTACTTTGGGTTTTTCATGAAATCCTTAGGATTTTACTTTCTTGGGAATAACTTGATAAATTGTTGTATAGGGATGCCGAAGCCAAAGTATTTTTTCAGCTTAGTTGATATGGACGATCTCATTGAGGATAGGACCGTGGTAAAGCAAGAACACTCCAAGACCGCTTCTCCGATAGTGAGAGTTCCGACGACCCGTCAAAAAAGCGATGCACAGAAGAAGAGGAAAGCCACTACTTCAGCCGAGACTGAGCCCTTTGCCGATATGAGCACTACTGACGCTGTGGAGAAGCTGCAAGCTCTTGCAAACTTTCTTTGGATAGTAAGTACTTTCGTTTATCCTGAAAATAGTAAACTGTAGAAAACTTATGTTAATTTGGGGATAATAGAAAACTGAAGGTTACCGTCGGAGATCCCAAGATGCTGAGTTGGCTCAAAAAGAGGCTGAGGTTAAGGCTGCCAATCTTCTGCATGCTGCTGATATCAAGGATAAGCTGCTCAAAAAGAAGGATAAAGAGATTTTGGATCTCAGAGCCACATTTGAGTTGGAGAAGACTGAGTTCCTCGAAGAGGCCAAGAAGTTTGCAGCCACCAGTATCCTGGATTCGATGAACAAGATGTCAGAGGAAGTTCAAGCGAAAGGCTACACGATGGATTCTTGGAACTCTGCGGCTTGGAGGAAGAAGCTGAAGATGCTGAGGGGTGAGAAGATTGAGGAAGATGATGTGGCGGGCACTTCTGAGGTGGTCAAGGAGGCTGGTGTTAGTTAGGAGGCGAAGGGAGCCAAGGCTGGCGAGGTGATGGAGTCGGAGAAGAAGGAGGGCGATCAAGGTGAAGGTGACAAGGTCTGAACTGGTTGTTCCGGTTGTGTTAATGTGTTTGTGATGGTGGTTTTAAACAATTTTTATTTTGGTTATGTAAGGATAATGTAGCACTCTTAGGATAATGGTTTGGGTGGAAGGATCCTGGTTCAGGACGAAACCCAAACCTTTTATTTCCTGCTTTAAGACAATATGATGGTTTAGATGGATGGACTCTTTTTTAAGTGAAACCTGAATCATCCTTTTCCTGCACTTTTAATATTAGTAGAATAACCTTTTATGACTTATGTTGGTGTTTTATCTTCGTTCATGTTATCTAATTTTCACAATAAAGTTGATTTCATTAGAATTTAGAAATCGAAGTGAGATAAGAAACAAAATTTAGGTTTAAGTTAATGAACCATCATAAAGTCATAAAATTCATTAAATAGAAGGAAATAAAGAACATTGCAAAATAGGAAGTCATACCAGAATTATTTAGTAATCAACTTTGATAAGGTATAGACCACTTCGTCCTTGTTAACAAGATTACCTCTCAGGTTGTTCTTCTAATCATAAGGATATCCTGCAATATTATCCTGAGAATAATTTCAGAAATTCTAGCGACAAGGCCCAAATAGAGTGGCGACAAGGCCTAAACTGGCGACAAGGCCCTTGAAAAGAGGTCAAAACCCCTTAAACCTTAGGATTAAACTGGCGACATGGCCCTTGAGAAGAGGTGAAAACCCCTTAAACCTTGGGATTAAACTGGCGACATGGCCTTTGAGAAGAGGGGAAAACCCCTTAAACCTTGGGAAATGGTACGTCTACCATAAACTTGAGATTCAAACCAATAGTTGAGGATAACGAGGTAACAAGCCACTATATTTCATGTGTTGGCCCCGTCTCTCAAACTACGGCCGAATAAACGTGCGCTACAGGCGATCTTAAGAAGAGGTGAAATCCCCTTAAACCTTAGAAAGTATTGAATAATACCCTAACTGGCGACAAATGCCAACTGGAGACAAGGCCCTTGAGAAGAGGTGAAGACCCCTTAAACCTTAGAAATAAACTGGCGACAAGGCCTATATATACCGGCGACAAGGCCCAAATTGACTCCATTCCATGTGGGGATACCACATATCTTCAAGCTACAAAACATTCAACTCTAAGTGAGAGGTGGGTGTTAGCCTTACTAACACCCCTCCGATGCTTAAGTCAGTACCAGGATAGAAGAATAATAATGTTGAAAAATAAAAAGATAAATTAGAATACGTACCTTAGTCTAACATCCTAAATATTCTAATAATAAATAAAGAAAGTTGCGTTAAATTGTCATGTGTTAAATAATATTAACTAGCATCTAATATGGAAAAGATCATGGACTTGGACTAATTAAGATGGATAAAAGGAATGGGCCTTAGGTCCATGGGCTTTAAGGGATATAAATATCCCCTTAAACCACTCTAAAACCCTAATCCTCATTCCATCTTTCCATATTTCTCTACACACTCAAAAACACACACATCCTACACCCCATATATGGCCGAGGGAGAGACGAGCGAGATCTGAGAGTGAGTAAATGTCGGTTGTGATTAGATCTTTGTTATTCGAGTCTTATACAAGATCTAGAGTTCCTAAACAAGCTAACCAAGATCAAACGAACACGTAAAGGTATGTCTTTCACCTTAAAGTTTACGTTTTTATAAACGTTTAACCTTGAAACTTAGAACGAGAATAGATCGAGTATAAAGGAAACGTAAAGCTGTAAACTTGAGGCTAAAATGAACTTACAGGACCGGCAATAGGTGCGGCTCGTTTAAAGATAAACCTTAGACCTAGTATTAAACGTTTTAATCATAAAGGTCCAAACTTTATATGATTTCGAGCCGAGTCTTATCCGAAAATGACCTTAGGAGTGTTTACGGGATTGATTAACGACCCCTCAAGGTTCGTATGATTGAAACAGAAATGATTATAGGTCGAAACTGAAATCCCGTCGATGCTGCGGATAACTTCGCTAGATAAGTTCGCACCGTGTGTAAGTTCGCTGAACCCTATGTTCGCTGGACTCTAAGTTCGCCGAGCCATAAGTTCGCTGAACCTTAAGTTCGCTGAACCCTATGTTCTCTGGACTCTAAGTTCGCTAAACCCTATGTTCGCTGGACTCTAAGTTCGCCGAGCCATATGTTTGCTGAACCCTAAGTTCGCTTAAGTTAAGTTCGGTAACGAATCGGATTACGAATCAGACTTAAATCGTTATGGGGAATGAGTTAACGAATTAGGAAATAAATTAAAATCCTAGTGGAAAATGTGTTAAGACAGTTAATGAAAATAAATTAAAACCCCAGCCAGGGGCTCTGCCCCTTGGACCCTGCTAGGGGCTGCCGACCCTAGAACCCCGCTGCCAGGGGCGCTGTCCCCGGACCCCCGTTCGTTGTGGGTTATATAAAGATAGAAATACGATAAAAGTAGTAATAGTTAATTGATACGTGTAATTGTTATACAGTTAGTCATGCACAGTTAAAGAAGAGAATTGCGATAAACGGAGAAAGGAACAGAATTCAGGTGAGTTTCTAGCCCCACTTCCTTGTTATGTTTTCGGGGCTGTGTGCATACTCGATGTGATAGTTAATACACTTACCTTAAGTGGTAAGTGTATGCCTTGTATGATTTATGTATGATGATTGCTTGACGGTGCGTGAACGATCTTCGGATATTGCATGTACCGTCAGGTGTTAGCTAAAGATGTGATTGACATGTATGATGTAAGATAAGATGTATGTATGGATATATATGATGTATGTATAGTGTATGTATGATATGTTGATGGTACGTGAACGCTCTTCGGAGATTGTACGTATTGTCAAGAAAAGTATGTAAGAACAGGTATGGTATGAAGGTATGGAAGAAAGGGTGACCGGACCCTAATAATATCCAAGGATGGAGGGTGACCGGACCCTAATAATATCCGAGGATGAAGGGTGACCGGACCCTAATAATATCCGAGGATGGAGGGTGACCTGACCCTAATAATATCCGAGGATGAAGGGTACCGGACCCTAATAATATCCGAGGTATGTAGGGAGAAATGCTCTTTATAATGTAAGGTTAGTTACGTGTGTATTGTGTATGTTAAAGAAAGAAAGTAAGAAAGAATGAAAGCATGAGTATGGATGAACGAAGTACAGGTATGTATGTAATGCGTACCTTTGGGCACGTGTGTGTGTATGAAAAGTAAATTATGTGATTAACTAGAACTCACTCAGCGTAGCTGACTTTTAGTATGCACGCAGGTGAGTAGGATGAGGCAGCTGGCTTGAAGGGAGACACATGGCGGATGAATAAAGAAGCTGGCATCTGAAGTTTTAGTTGTTAATGTTGAACTAAAAGATATGTTTTAAGTTATGTTTTAATGACAAATTATGAATGTTTGTAACGACTGTTGATGTTTTATTATTCCGCGAAAGTTTTTAATTAACTCTGATTTTAGAATTGCGTTTATGAGTAAATCCAACACCAAAGTAGGGCTACCGGTAACGGGGCCTTACACTTAGTTGTTTAACATTACTGTTAAATTATCCTCGGGATAGAAATCTTACATAAAATATTTTTTGAGGTGGATAGCGTTTCAAGCCCTTGGTAGTAAGTTACCATCCAAAGTGGACAATATGTATGCCCCTTTTCCTGCTTCCGAATCTATCAAGTAAGGACCTTCCCACTTTGGTGCAAGCTTTCCATCTGCAGGATTTGTAGTATTTTAAAAGGCTTTTCGGAGAACCAAATCCCCTTTTTGAAATCTACGAACCCTGATATTTTTGTTGTAGGACTTTGCAATCTTCTGCTGATAAGAGGCCATTCTGATCTTTGCTAAGTCCCTGAGTTCTTCTACTGCATCTAAATCTTCAAGTAGACTTTGAGTGTTATCTTCAGAATTTTGATGACTGACTCTAGTTGTAGGGATAACCATCTCTGTCAGGATAACTGTTTCAGCTCCAAACACCAATGAGAAAGGGGTCTGACCAGTAGCATTCTTTGAAGTGGTCTTGTCTGCCCAAAGAACAAAGGGTAGTTCCTCGGCCCACTTTCCTTTCTTAGACCCCAACTTTTTCTTCAAAAGTTATTGATAATTATTTTGTTGCTTGACTCAGCCTGTTCGTTAGCCTAAGGATGGACAGGTGTTGAAGTGATCATTTTGATTCCCCAACTGGCACAAAAGTTGGTGGTTCTCTTGCTGATGAACTGCGAGCCATTGTCACACACTATCTCTGCCGGGATTCCAAATCTTGTCAGAATATTGCGCTTGATGAATGAGATAACTTCTTTCTCCCTGACTTGAACAAAAGACCCAGCCTCAATCCACTTTGAGAAATAATCTGTCATTGCCAGCATGAAGACTTTTCCTCCCGGAGCTCTTGGTAGCTTTCCCACTATATCCATACCCCACTTCATGAAAGGCCAAAGGGATATAATAAGATACAAGGGTTCTACTGGCTGGTGGAGAATGTTGCTATGTCTCTGGCATGCATCACATTTCTGGGAATAACTCATAGCATCTCTCTTCATCGTTGGCCAAAAATATCCGGTCCTCAGGATTTTGGAGAATAGTGCTCTGCCCCCAGTGTGATTCCCACAATCTCCTTCGTGGATATCCTGAAGAACTTCTTGAGCTTCTGTCTTCTCCAAGCACCTAAGATATGGTCCTGCAAGAGATTTTCTGTATAATATATCATTCATTATAGTATATGGGATTACCTTTGTGCAAAAAGATCTTGGGTTTTCATCCTTGGGGATAACCCCATCCTGAATATATCTCCTGATTGGGATAATCCAAGAAATTTCATTATCCTCAGGATCCTTGGCTCTCATATCTTCATCATCTTCTGATATTTCATTAACAGCTTTCTCTTCTATTGCTGGGCTCAGGATGTGTATGATGGGGATCTTGACACCTTCCGGTATTCTGAAGGATGAAGCTAAGTATGCTAGGGCATCTGCTTCAACATTTTCTTCTCTAGGTACATGTGAAATATCAAACATTTTGAAACACTTTGCTAGTTTTTTGACTAGCTCTAAATATTTCATTAGTTTTCTCCTCTAACGGTATATGAACCATTAAAGTGATTGGTTAATAATAATGAATCAACATGTACTTGAATAAACCTGATTTTCATGTCGATTGCTAGTTGTAATCCTGCTATCAAAGCTTCATATTCCACTTCATTGTTTGTGGCTTGGAATCCGCAGGATATGGATTGAGGTATAATGTCCCCCTGTGGCGATTTCAGCAGGCTCCCAAGACCAGTTCCTCTAACATTTGAAGCACCATCAGTGTATAGAGTCCACTTATCTTTGGTCTCTTCCAGTTGTTGGACTTCCAAGTCTGATTCTTCTTTAATGTCACTGGTGAAATCAGCCACAAAGTCTGCTAATGCCTGGGATTTGATGGCAGTCCTCGGCTCATATGTTATATCAAATGCGCTTAGTTTCACGGCCCATTTTGTCATCCTGCCTGACATTTCTGGTTTTCTCAAAATAGACTTAATAGGATAATTAGTTTTAACACAAATATGGTGAGTTTCAAAATAATGTCTAAGTTTAATAGATGCCATAATAAGTGCTAAAATTAATTTCTCAAGATAAGAATACCTGGTTTCAGCATCCAATAGACTCTTACTTACATAATAGATGGGATGCTGTTGGCCTTCGAGATCTTTGGCTAACACAGCACATAAAGCATTATTTGATACAACTAGATATAGAGATAGAGGTTCACCTTCTTCGGGTTTTACCAGCAGAGGGGCAGAAGAAAGATAAGCTTTTAAGGACATTAAAGCTTCCTCATGCTTACTGGTCCACTCGAACCTTTTGTTTTTCCTTAGGATATCATAAAATTCCTTGCACTTTTCTGAAGATTTGGATATGAATCTGTTGAGTGCTACTATCCTGCTAGTCAGTCTTTGAACATCTTTGATTGATGTTGGGAATTTCAGGTTCAGGATATCTTGTATCTGCTCTGGACTCGCCTCTACCCCCCTTTTGGTGACCATGTATCCCAAGAATTTGCCAGCCTTCACTCTGAAATGGCACTTTGCAGGGTTCAGCTTCATGTTATATTTGTCGAGGATATCAAATGCAGTCTTGAGATCCTGGAGGTGATTCTCAGCTTTCTTGGACTTCACCATCATATCATCAATATAGACTTCCATCGTGTCCCCCAGTTGCTCTTTGAACATCATGTTGACTAACCTCTGATAGGTTGCACCTGCATTTCTAAGTCCAAAGGGCATAGAAATATAATGATAAATACATGTGGGAGTCATGAAGGCTGTGTCTTCTTGATCTGAGGGCTCCATTTGGATTTGCTGAAATCCTGAGGGCATGCGGCTATAAATGTCAGCATCTCGTGGCCGGCTGTAGCATCTACCATCGAATCGATGTGTGGCAGAGGGAATGGATCTTTAGGACATGCTTTATTCAAGTCTGTAAAATATACACAAACTCTCCATTTTCCATTATTTTTCTGCACAACCACCACATTTGCCAACCATCGGGGATATTGAACTTCCCTAATCATATTTGCGTTCAAAAGTCTTTCAACTTCTTCTTGGATACTTATGTTTCTCTCAGGCGCAAAATTTCTTCTCTTTTGATGGATTGGCCTGAAAGAATTATCAATTCCAAGTTTATGTGTTATAATATCTTTGGAAATACCTGCCATATCTTCATGTTTCCATGCGAATGTCGACAGTCTTGACTTGAGAAAATCAAGCAATTTTGACTCAATATCCTTTGGAATGCTGGTTCCCATCAACACTTTGACTTCAGGATCCTCGGGATAAGGAAGTACTTCTTTGATTTCTTGTTCCCTAGCCTCCATTACGCCTCATGCTGGTTTCTGTAATTGCTATGCCTGCTGGGGTTTGGCAGTACACTTCATAGAGGATGTGTAGCAATTCTTTGCGTCTTGTTGATCACTGATGGTTTTGATAACTCCCCACGGACTTGGGAGTTTCGCACATTGGTGGTAAGTGGAGAGGACTGCCTCCATGTCGTGTATCCAGGGCCTGCCTAATATAATTTTGCAACAAGATAAACAGTCAATAACACAAAATTTTTGCATTTTATTTACCCCTTCGACATATACTGGGAGCTTGATATCCCCAATAGTATTCTTAGTTTCTCCGCTAAATCCAACCAGTACTGAGGAGCTGGGGATAATCTCATCCTTAGGAATGTTCATCTTTCTCAGCACATCTAGTTGAATAATGTTGACAGAGCTTCCACCATCTATGAGGATCCTGCGCACATAATGGTTAGCCACATATAATGTTATTACCAAACTATCATGGTGAGGATCCTGAATATGTACTCTGTCGCTTTCATCAAAGGTTATGGTCTTTGCTTGAGTGAGAATGGATGTCTTTGTTGGTCTGTCAACCACTTCTAGCTTTCTTTGGTCAGCATTTCTTTTTGCAGTAGAGTAAGAGGTTCCACAGATGTCGGATCCTCCGGATATGAACATAATTGTTTTTGCATCCGTTGGTGGGGGAGTCGGCTTCTCAGGAACTTTTTCAGGATTCTGCTCTCTTCCCTTTTTCCTGCCAAGTAGCTCTTTCAAGTGGCCTTTGCTGAGAAGATAGCTAATCTCCCTTCTGAGAGCAATGCAATCATCAGTCAAGTGCCCAAAGTCTTCGTGGAAGGCACACCAATTTGATTTGTCTTTGTAGACTCCTTGTTTTTCCACCTTCTTTGGCCACCTGGCTTTTTCACCTAAATTCTGCATGGCACACATTAATCCACCAATATCAACAGAAAAACAATATTCAGAAACTTTAGGATATTCTTCATTATCCTCATCATCTACTGCATTGATCCTGGGGTTATCAGGCTTGTAGTAAGGTTTTGACCGATATGATTTTCCTAGGGATTCGACCTTCCTGTTCGTCTGGTCATACTTCTGGATACCGATCTTATAGTTTTTCTTATCATCTTCTAGGCTGATAAACCTCATAGCTGTGCTTCTTGCTTCATCTAATGACCTGCTTGGAGTCATAACAAGATCATCATAGAAAGAGGAGCCTTTTTCTAACCCCAGCTTAAGAGCTTCCACTGCTGAAGCCGGGTTTAGATTTGGAATTTCCAACGACTCATTGCTAAACCTGGTAATAAAATCTCTCAAAGATTCCCCAGGATTTTGGGTAACTCTGTAAAGATCACCTGTCATTTTCTCAAATGTTCTATTGCAAGAAAACTGGTTATTGAACAAGTTAATTAAATGAGAAAAAGAAGTGATAGTATTAGGAGGAATACTCAGTAGCCATTTCATGGTTGCTCTAGTCAAGGTAGACCCAAATCCCTTGCAAAGACATGCTTCCTTGATTTCCATAGGGGTTGGGTTGATCTCCATACGCTCTCTATACTGTGCGACGTGTTCTTCGGAATCCGTTGAACCGTCGTACAGCTTCATATTTGGGGTTTGAAACCGTTTTGGGATCTGTACGTCACCAATTGATGGCACAAATCGGGATATTCTGTGACTATCAGTGGGAACTTCAGCTATGGGACGAGTAACGCCAGGAACATTTGATATCATGTCCTTAAGCTTCTGTAATTATCTGGCTAAACTTGAAATTATGCCTGCATCTTGCAAAAATACTTGATTAGCATTAAAAGGAATTGTATTGAAAGTGTTACCCTGATTGATATTCTGAGGAACGGTCTGGGTGTTGTAGCTGGCATTCCCAAACATAGTATTTCCTGAAGCGACAAATGGAGTGGTAGAAGGGTTAGCCTGCATCGAGATAAAGTCTCCCTGGTGTACTTCATGGTATCCTACAAACTGTTGAGTCTGAGCAAATGGCTGCTGAGGATTGAAGGATCCTGATGGAGGCAATCCTTGGAGCCCCGCTTCTTACTGCAATCCTGAGGATACCACCTGTTGATAAGTGACTGAGGATCCTGTCTGGTGAGACAATCCTGAGGATCCGGACTTCTGGATTGATCATGTGGGTCCTCCGTGCTGCGCCAATCCTGAGGATAACGCCTGCTTATAAGGACATGAGGATAACGCATGATGGAACAATCCTGAGGATCCAGACTGTTGGAAAGATGAGGATCCGAGATTGTACGCCATGGCTGGTTCAGGACGCACTAATCCTGAAGATCCTGAAAGAGTGAAATCCAGAGATCTCGGGATTAGTGGTGTAAATTCTTCCACTGGCTGTTTGGCCTTCTTGAAATCTTCCAGTTCCTTCACGAGCATCTGGTTTGTCTTGTTCTGGCGATCCATCTGCTCCTGTAACCGTCTATACATATATAGAAGGTCATTGTTGGGCACCATAATGGGATCCTGGGGAGATGGTCTTGCTCCTGGGAACACGTGAGTAGCAGTTCTTTTAAGTGTTGTCCGGTTTCTTCGGAATAGCAGCAGCAGAAGGAGGAGGAGGCATGGAAGGCTTCATGGAGGAATCTGATGCTGCGGCAGAAGAAGGAACAATCTTTGGTTGGGAAGACATGTTGTGGATATTGAAAGTAGGGTTTAGTTTGAGAGTTGATAATGATCAAAGCACCGATTGCCCCACGGTGGGCGCCAAATTGTTTCGCTAAAAAATTAACGAACTAACTTTTGATCAAATTAGTGCGTGAGGTGGAGTGCTTGATGGTAAAATGAATGAACATAGAGATATGATCACGAGGGAAAAAATCCTTGATTATGATAATCTTGTCTCGGTAAAAAATTATCAACGTAATCTTTGGTCGAATTGCTCCGGTTAAAGATTGACAATGTAATCTTTGGTCGGATTGGTACTTGATTATAATAATCTCCGGCACAAAAACCCCGGACGGTGAAAACTATCACCGTCAATATTATTAATAGTAAAAAATGGTAATTACAAGGGGTGGAGCTGATAAGTGACCGTAAGCTATGTGTTACAGTGTTTGCTAGTAAGCTAAGTCGTGAGAGTGTGTTCTAGTGATATTATCAGCTCGTTTATATAAGATAAGGTTACAACTGTTATCCCGAACAATACGGAAACCCTAGACTATTTCTTCAATAATCCGTTGCTTGCCCACGTTCCATTTGACGAAGTTCAAGCACTAGTCGTTGTAAGTCCACGTTCATATCAGCATATTTAACACTTGATCTTATCTGCAAAACAAAGAAAAATAATATAGGACAACTGAATTAGTCAAACCTCATCCTCGGAATATTAGCGTTGACAGGATAGTTCAAAATCCTTGAATCGTAGCTCATCCTGAGGATAGAAAATCTATACACAACACGAATGTTGCTAGAACCATCACTTGAAGCAGTCATACCAAGGTATACCACATCCCACAGGTCACGAGACCTCAATATAGTAGTCATACCAAGGTATACCACATCCCACAGGTCACGAGACCTCAATATAGTTTTCATACGTAAACTCCAGCGTTCATAGCCTTCACCTTTGAACACGAGAATTGCAGATGGTGTTGGGTTAGCAGCAATGGATTAGTCTGCCATGAGAGAGGAAGGTAGGGTTTGATTTTTTTTGAGAGGCGGAAGAGTGAGAAGATGGATCAGATTATCGGTGCTCTGATACCAAAAATGTTGGTATTAGAACACAAATAATCAACAATAAACTAAGAACTCAAGAATTGAATAAGAACAAAAGCTTTGATATTACTGAATAGTTTTTGGAGTGCATACAAAACATGGAGTCTAAGCCAAATATTAATAGTAGAGAAACAACGTAAATATCTCAACAAATTAACAAACTAACACCCACTAACAGAGTAACCGTTAGCGGCCCTTATTCAAAGCAAAAAAGGAAAAGTTCAATGCCCTACGTGCATGCATTATTAACAGCTTCTGCATAATAATAGGAGTTTGAGTCAGTCTTCATCAGAAGAGGTACACTACTAAATGGATCATATTATCAATAAGTCTACGACGTTCCGGCAACCAAATCGAGCTTTATTGCAGGGGTATGAATCCTCATTAGAGGCTGCAAGTAATAGATCATTCATAGTGGCTCAGACTAATATCTCATCAAATTAAGCATTCTATTCACCACTGGTAGTTAGCGGGCATCGGACTGTCGCCTAGGGCTTCTAAAAGGAAAGCCGGAAACAGTCGAATCAGAGCCGAAACAGTCATTGTCAGCCACCATGATATAATGATATGAGTTTATTCGCCACCACCATAGACTACTGGAAATCCTTCGTCGCAATAGTGAAATCGGAGCAATAGTAACGTAGAAGGAGGCGTCTCCCCAAACCCAAAATTAGAGTTAACTCAAGACAGAAGTGGGCGATTATGTTATGTTTGACGGTCGTTATGCAGCTTATGTGCTTTATCGATTTAATGTACTCTTTTTATGGCAGGTTCACTTTATTAAACCACACCTGTAAAGTAATGAATACGTGGAAGATTGACATGAAGAGCCAGACCACGTGCCAGACCACGTGTAAGGTAGCCAATATGTGAAAGGTAGGCAAAAAAAAATAATACAACTAATGAAGTACAAATAATACAGCCAAATGTATAGCTTTTAAGCCTAAGTGACAATCTCTAAAGCATGTTGTACTAACTTTGAAGCACAATTAGCGTTACGAAAGTTGCAAATTAATAAGATATATAATTAGAAATCCCATCCCAAAAAGAGAGCATTTTTAAACTTCAAATCGAAATCCGACCAAACCCATAAAAAAGTGTATTTGAAATTTGGGTTAGAGTTTCATCACGCACAGGAAAAGACAGACACCAATACCACATCTGAACTCGTTGTATGTGACAACCGAAGGTAGTCGGCGGAGGGATTGTTGGAGATAGTAGCCGGCAACTTCACACCCAAAACCCTACCACGCGAATTTCCAGTGGTAAGATCAAAATCCACACGTAAAGATCCAACCCAGAAACCAGATCCAGCTTCACTTCGATTTGGGGGAAATCGTAAATTAGGGTTTTGTTTATTTAAAGTTTTGTTGTTTTTGATGAATAGAGGAGGGGAGACAACAACTGTCTTGCCGGTGGCGGCCATAGTGGTGGTGATGGTGACGACGGTCGGTGAAGAGAAATGGATACGGCAAACGTTGGCCGTTTGTGGTGGTAGTGAGGTAGTCGATGGCGAGAGAGAAGGGAACAAGAAAAGAGATGGGAAGTATTTTATATATATAACTAGTATGCTCACCCGCCGCGTTGCGGCGAGGTTGGTTGTTTTTGTTTTTTGAAGGTTAATGACATATTCTCTCGCACTTGGCGATTTGGGGGTGGGTGTTTTTTTTTATGAAGGTTAACGACATACTCTCTGGTACTTGATGATTTTGTGTAGGTTAGCATAACTATGTTTGTATGCATGTAGTAGGACTGATGTTAACATACTATTATTAAAGTTTTGTAACATCCCGTTTTTCTGGTTTCGGTTAATAAATGAAAATACGAGCTATTATGAGTCGGTCTAGTGTTGGGTAAATGGATATGGGTTATGAAAGAAAGAAGAAAAGACCATGGGCTTAAGCCCATGATCAATAAATATATATACCTTTAATCACCCATTTAATTTCATTTCACACATATTTCATACACCATCAAAACACACACTTAAGCTCTCTCTCTCTAGCCGAACATAGAAGAAGAATCGATCCCGACCTAAGGTAATGATAGTATGATGTTAAACCTGTTATTTATGGTCATGAAACGACGAGTCGATACCGTTAAACCGTATAAGTCACGAGATCCGGATGGAATCGGGTATAAACCAAACCTAAGATGAGCTTAGGGATCACCCTAGCTCAGATCTGGATCGAACGGGACGAAAAACAGTGAAAAACGAGTTAAAACCCGTTTTTCCGGCGAATCCGCGGTTTTCCGGCGACGACGCCGGAAAAGGTAATACGAGGAAGGGAATGTCAGAGAATGTTTCTGACATTCTCTGACCTAACACTAGTTCTCTAACTGGAACTTAACGAATTAAAAGGTGATTCGTTAGCTGATTCGTCTATGGGAGCATAACGAACTAGCTTCAGTTCATGTTCAATTCGTTAAGGGAAAAGATAACGAATCACCCTTGATTCGTTATAGTCATTCGTTAAAGGAGATAACGAATTGGAGGGTCCAATTCGTCACATGAACTGATCGTTAAAGGAACAGTTCATTATAAGGTACAGTTCGTTTAATAACCAGCTCGACCCCAGCCAGGAGCTATGCCCCTTGGACCCTGCTAGGGGTTGCCGCCCTTAGACCCCGCTGCCAGGGGCGCTGCCCCCGAACCCCCGTTTGTTGAGGGTTTTAATTGGACTAGAAATACGATATGGTTAGTGATAGTAATTAATATGCGTAATTGTTATACAGTTAGTCGTGCACAGCTAAAGAGGGGAATAACTGTAAATGGTGAACGCAACCGCATTGAGGTGAGTTTCTAGCCCCACTTCCTTGTTATGTTTTCGGGGCTGTGTGCATACTCGATGTGATAGTTAATACACTTACCTTAGGTGGTAAGTGTATGCCTTGCATGATTTATGTATGATGATTGCTTGACATATATGTACAAATGGAAGTATTACGTAAGTATGAAAGAAAGAATGAAAGTACGAATGTATGTAAGCATGTAAGTAAATATGAAGTATGTACCTTCGGGTGCATATATCAGTATGTGAATGTATTGTATGTCGTCTGATTAACTAGAACTCACTCAGCGTAGCTGACTTTTAGTATGCACGCAGATGAGTAGAATGAGACAACTGTCTTGAGGGGAAGCACATGGTATGGATTTGAAGGCACTGGCATCTCAATGAAGTGTTATGTTATGATATTTAAAAGGCAATGTTTTATGTTTAAATAATTGAAATGCTCGTTAAGACAGGAATTAATGGTCATGTAATGTAATGGTTTGAATGTTTTAATATTCCGCGAATGTTTTTATTAACTCTGATAGTATGAACTGTGTTTATGAGTAAATCCAACGTCCAAATGTGAGGCACCGGTAACGGGGTCTTACAAGTTTTTTTTAGGGATAGTTAATATTACAACCATTATTTATATACTACATCTGTTTTCATTTACAAAGTAGGAGCTTGCATGACATGTATTAGGTTGCTTTTGCAGGACTGTTCAGTTGTTCAAAAGGACCGTTTAGCATCATGGTTGTGCCGCATCCTGCCTACCCGTTAGCAAAACATTATTGGGTGGGTCTTCTAAGATGTGAGTTGGAGGCGCTTGAGCTCGTTGGTTGTTTCAGCTTCTTTGTCTGGTATGGCAAATTGCAGTTGTCGTTTCGATGGGACTTTGGCAGCAACACCTGAAGTGTATGTTGTACAGATGGTTATTATTGCTTGCAAAATATTACAATATGATATTTTACATAGGTTTGAAGTATTTACCTGGGGTGTCTATGATTGCATATTGTTTAAGCGGTGTTGAAGGTGCCGGTGTGTTGAGTGTCGCGATTGCGTCTGTTACCATTGCTGCATTTAACTTCATTTTGGTTATGGTGTTATAAAAATATATGTTTTGATTCATTGTATTCACCAATTAATTTTTTATACCTGCTAAACTCTTCTTTGGATCTGATGGGGCTGATGTGTGTGTTTTTTCAGCTATTATGGGTGTGTCATTGCTGGTGTTTTCTGCAAATGACATAACAAAAGTTAAGTTATTCCTTATAGAAGTAATAATAACATTTTGCTAGTGAGCTGAGTTAAACCCATATTACTAAAGCATTGAGGGCACTATAATGAACACGTTTAAGTCTTTGTCCCTAAGACAAAAGTGTGTTTTAGACCCGTCCCAATCCCGTCGGGTATTTACTTGTTGGGTATCATGTATACCCGCGGGTTTTGGGTATCCCGCTAGTGTATTAAAAATACCTATTGAGTATGCGTAACTCAAAACTCGTCAAGTATCAAATACACTATTGCTTCGACTAATTATTAAAGCACATTGTCAAATTCTTCTTGAATCCATATTTGTTTTATAGAGTATACATTACATCAGATAAAAGGAATAGTGTTCAAACTTCCTAAAAATTGAGTATACATTATCCATAACCAGTGGTGGTAGTTAGTAAATTGAATGATTGAAGAATCAAATTCATTATTTAAAAAGATAATAAATAAATATTCAAAACCTTCATAACATAATAAAATTTAAGGTGTATTTATATAAATAAAGAAAATTATGTTTGGTTACTTGGGTATATAACCAGGTAAACGGGACTATATTATCGGGTATTCGGGTCGGGTCGAAATCTGTCCCAAACCCGCGAAAATTTTCAAGAGTAATCCTAGACCCGTCCATACCTTAATGAGACTGGTATGATGAATATTATTACCTAAAAACTTAAAAGCATGCACACTACATTTAGAATGGATACCTTGTGAAATTAGTTGTTGCTCGGGAATTGGTGGACTTGTGGAATTTCATGCGGTATGTTAGTTTCTTCTAGAACTTTGTTACATGTAAATCTTGTCGATCCTTGCTGGTTGCGGTTGTTGAATTGGAGTTGGAACTTCTTTGTCTGGCCAATTATTACATGCAGTGGATCTGGTAGTGTATTGGGGTCTTCAAAGTTCAAAGGCTTTTTCGACCACCATGGTCATTGCATCTATTTGTGCCAATGAGTAAACTGCCTCATCAAACAGTGTTGTAGTCCCTGTTTCATCTTCGATAGTTACATAAACACAGTACCTATATTTAGATTACCTATATTTAGATTCTTTTGTTAGTATTTAAATGGAATGTTTATACAACATGTGTTTAAAAAAGTTGTTACAATTGATAGTCTTACATGAATCTTTGTTGTTGTTCATTTGGATGGTTACCACACATCCATCTGAGGCCTCGCGGATGCAGTTTTCGATTACATTGGATGCACCCTCGATAAAATCATTTTCGTCTATAGACGAGATCTGTGATGGTGGAAATTCAAGAAAATCTTCGTTCCTATTGGTGTTTAACATTTAGTGTCAACATCACAAATTGAATACATTGTAAAACACTAATTTAAAAAAGTTACAATATTTTGTGTCGGATTCATCTGCAGTAATTGTGAGATTGTGAAACGACCTCTTTGGTTGTTTGGTATGTTGGCGTACCTCATCGTAAACATGTGTACAGTATAGTTTGTAATTGTATTATACGTGCTATGTAGGTTTTTGAAGTAGTGTGTTTGTGGGTATGCTTGATTCTTACCGTTCAATTAAGTCGTTGGTTTCAGGGACACATGGATTGATGTAGACATGTGTAGGAGCGGTTGACTCAAGCTGTATGTTGTCATATTTTTTTACCCTCATTGAAGTGACAGCTACTATGCAAGGAAAAGTTGCATTGAGTCTTTCTATGTCAACCATATCAATTATTTCTTCCCAAGAGCCACTTCAATGAATTTTTCATTCAAACTGCATCATTATATGTTAAGATGATTAGGTTGACAGTTATAGTTGGGTACAATCAATAGTGTATCTGTTGTGGCGTATGTGCTAGTGTCTTACTCTGCGTCTTCCAATAGAAATTTCAGCATTCTGCGTCTTCCAATAGAAATCTCAGCATTCTGCGTCCTGATGATGTTGGTTTGTTTGCGGTTATCGAGTCAAACGCCCAATGAAATCTGTAATGTACATGTTCGTTAGTGCACTTATAATGTGTCTGGTAATATAAATAAGCTGATTTTTTATACCTGTTAACAGAAAGTGGGCATCTAGACGACTTCGGAGAATGTGGTACGGCACGAAGTTGAAGTAGTATAATGGGAAGCCCGATGGGTCGGTTGGAATGAAAGAAGTTCCTCGGACAAGTTTTACAGTCGCCTGTTGAGGAACAACGTTGTGAGTGCGTCTCGGATATTGCGACACGTAGTTAGACACCTTGTAGCAACCTTGCATTTTCATATTGTTTTCAAAGTGAAACTTATCGCGATTGTTTCCACACGCCTCAATCGCATGCCCTTGTATATTATGTTTATTAACAAATTTTATTAGAAATTTAAGTATGTTTAGTGAAATTATAAATATTAAGGGCGTGTTAGTGTTTAAGTTGCCCGTTACCCAATCGGTTGGAACCGGGTTAAAAGAAAAAGGAAAAAACTAAAAAAAGGTCGTACAGGTTCAAAAAAAATTAACCGGTTCCATTCGGGTTTCACCTATTTTAAGAGAAGTTCTCAAACTACTAACAGGGATATACAAAGCGATTGTAAAATTTTGTATCTATTACGAAACTAATTATAAACAGACTGAGAACTTCTCTTTAAAAATATAAAATAAACCATATGTTGTTTTTTTAACTTCATAAACACAACATAGAACAATAACAACACCAATATATCTGTTGTGATAATCGTGATCAATACACTATAGAATCTATATGGTAATTGCATTATTTTATGAGGAAAAAGTTTAGTTGTCGTACCTCTTTATCCACAAATAAGTAGCAAAACTCGTCCTTAAAAGCGTACGATTGCCATTTTCTTATGAGACGCATGTCTACAGGTTCTGCATCATCCTTGTTCCTAATGTTCCTAATGAGGGAAAGATTTCTAGATGCCATCTTATGTCACCTATAAAGTAAAAAATTTAATAAAAACTAACATGCACCCTTGGTTTATCTATTTTTCTGGGCTCATAATATTGAGTGATAGTGATTTTATAATATGATTCTTTCTTAAAATTTATCGAACCCTAAGAGTTTTGAACTTAATAAATCATCATTGACTCTATAAAAGTCAAAATTGAGAGCTAAACAGGGCTGCATATAGCAATCAGAAGGGACAAATCAAGAGCATAGGTTAACTAGATTATATAAACTCTGGACTGATCAATTTACAATGTTCACTAGTTATTCAAAGCTGTCAATCGATTATCAAATCCCTAACATAAAAAAACTAAGCATACCTGTGAGGAACACAAATGATTATCCAAGGTAAATCTGTATAGGAAAGATGAAGAGATATTAAAGATAAGGCATCGTGCAGATTAAGAAGCAAGACACTGAGCTAACCTACAAGCCCAAAAACACAAACGTGTAACTACATGGAAAACCCCTAAATATTAATGTGTACTCCACTAATAACCAAAAAATAATGTTAAAACTGATTAATATGGATCTCTTACTTACAACAAAGCCAGCTGAGGGTACAAACCGTTAATGCAAACTGTGTTTGCAATTGTTATATTTATAATCACTTAAAAATATGTTTTTAAAATACCATTAAATAAAATAGTGATATGATTGATATACCCTCATGTGTTTTATGATCAGATTTAACAGAAAATTTTAACTGGGTTAGTGCCAAAGGACGTAACCTGATAGGGATTTGAAACATCAAGTATGTTCTCTGACATTAAGTTTTCTAAAGGACTACCACTGAAAAAAAACGTGCAAACATAAAGGACGAGTTTTGCCATTTTGTTTTTTTTAGCCAAAAACTAAACAAACCTACTCAAATTAACCCGGAGTTCCAAACTTGAATAACCCGAACCTAACCAACCCGAATTTATATGGGTAAGTTATCATGTCATTTTTTCCTGGCCAAAACCAGGTCAACCTGACAAAAAAACCCAAAATCTGAAAAACACCCCTAGTTTGCATATAGATGAAGTTTATATGGTTCTTCCTTCACAGTATAATATCAAGCGTGTACCTATGCTTTTATCTATCCTTTGGAAATATATGAACGCAATGTGTTAAACGTGTGTCATATATATATATATACCGAAACCTTATACACCTTATTAATTTATTAAAAACTTTATAAGTTATAAGTTGATGAAAATACGGAATTCCAAACACCCCCTTAAGCTCTTGGCACCACGTTAAATACACCTTATTAATTTTTTAAAAACTTTATAAGTTATAAGTTGATGAAAATAAGGAATTCCAAACACCCCTTAGGCTCTTGGCACCATGCTAAAATTGTCGTTTGGCAAACCATAAGGCCTTATGAATTTTAACCTATAGAAAAGGCCATGGGCGGCTCGGGCTTAGGGCAATGTGGGTGACCGGCCGGGGCACTTAATTTTCGGGGGGCATAATTCTATATATATATATATATATTTGAAAAAGAAATATGTATATTTAATGTTTTACCCTAATTATACAATAACTAGGTTGGTCTAGTGGTAAAGGGGTTTGACTTCCAATCAAAAGGTTGCAAGTTCTAGTCTCACTTAAGACATTTTTAAGTTTATTTTTATACACAAAGTTTTTACACAACCTAAATTATAACTAAGTAAGCCCATTTAAATATTTAATTGTTCAAACCAAACAAAAAACCTATTTACATAAGGCTTAAAATATTTTTTGCTTATAATATTTCGTTGCTCGTTAAAGCTAACAGGCCTTTTTATTTCAGATCGACCGAGGCATATAAATTCTCGGAGACGGCCCAGGAGAAGGCAAAATAAAGGTGTTTTAAAAAGTAAGGAATCTCAAACTTATTAGCTTAATGAGTTTGATTTACCTATTACACCCCTCTAACCCTCAAAACCCATTACACTCCTTTTAAAAAGAAAGTCATTTTGAGTTATTTTCGTTTTCCCCAACATAAGCTAATCCAAACATGTAAAAAAAACTTATTTTAAAAATTCATAAGTTAATCAGTTCTTTTAGCAACAAGTTTTTTTTCACTTATATTAGCTATCCCAAACACACCCTAAATATAACAACAATAATGATTCGAGTATGGGCTATTGAATTCTTTTTTAACAACGTGATCAGTCTTCTAGAGATTGAATATCAAACTTCAATACTGACTATGACACTTCAGACATGACTCACCCAGAAACATCATCTTAGAGGAAACCCACACTGTAGTAAAACCTCCTTGTGAGCATGATTGAATTTAACGACCGTAGACGCTATATTTGGTTGAAAGCATCGCCATTTAATTGCTTAAGTCAATTCAATTCTTATTCTTTTTTTTACTCCTAAATACTATTTTAATTAATCTGAATGAGTGAAAACATTAGAAAACGATATAAATTCTCGGAGACGGCCCAGGAGAAGGCAAAATAAAGGTGTTTTAAAAAGTAAGGAATCTCAAACTTATTAGCTTAATGAGTTTGATTTACCTATTACACCCCTCTAACCCTCAAAACCCATTACACTCCTTTTAAAAAGAATGTCATTTTGAGTTATTTTCGTTTTCCCCAACATAAGCTAATCCAAACATGTAAAAAAAACTTATTTTAAAAATTCATAAGTTAATCAGTTCTTTTAGCAACAAGTTTTTTTTCACTTATATTAGCTATCCCAAACACACCCTAAATATAACAACAATAATGATTCGAGTATGGGCTATTGAATTCTTTTTTAACAACGTGATCAGTCTTCTAGAGATTGAATATCAAACTTCAATACTGACTATGACACTTCAGACATGACTCACCCAGAAACATCATCTTAGAGGAAACCCACACTGTAGTAAAACCTCCTTGTGAGCATGATTGAATTTAACGACCGTAGACGCTATATTTGGTTGAAAGCATTGCCATTTAGTTGCTTAAGTCAATTCAATTCTTATTCTTTTTTTTACTCCTAAATACTATTTTAATTAATCTGAATTAGTGAAAACATTAGAAAACGATATAAATTCTCGGAGACGGCCCTGGAGAAGGCAAAATAAAGGTGTTTTAAAAAGTAAGGAATCTCAAACTTATTAGCTTAATGAGTTTGATTTACCTATTACACCCCTCTAACCCTCAAAACCCATTACACTCCTTGTAAAAAAGAATGTCATTTTGAGTTATTTTCATTTTCCCCAACATAAGCTAATCCAAACATGTAAAAAAAATTATTTTAAAAATTCATAAGTTAATAAGTTCTTTTAGCAACAAGTTTTTTTCACTTATATTAGCTATCCCAAACACACCCTAAATAAACAACAATAATGATTCGAGTATGGGCTATTGAAAACGCCCCCAATTTACATGACAGAATCTTTTCCATTTTGCTGTGGTTCCACTAAGAATGCACTTGTTGCGTTTGAGAACACAAAAACATACGGTTTAACAGTTTGGTTTATTTGACCTTATCTTCTACCTTTTTAGTAGGCCATTTTGTGTATTTTATTTTTCATCCACTTTCTCTATTAGCTGATAGAATAACTAAAAGTCTTATTGACGGGTGAACCGTAGGGAAGCCGTTAAGTAAGCTAAAAGATATAAATGCATATGCTTAACCAATTAACTTCATGGAATTAGTTAACTATGGTTACTCATATAATTGCTTGAATGAGGAGATAGAGGATGAAATCATGAGAACGTGTGCGAAAACGGTGAAGAAAACGGAGTTGAAACGAGAAAGATATGAAAAAAACAAGAAAACGAGAAAGAGCTCCACCGTGGGCCACGGTCAGGACCGTGGGTCACGGTCCAACTGATAAAAAATGACAGTTTTCACTGTACCGTGGCGTTCTGGGGCACCGTGGAAGCTACCGTGGCCCACGGTGGGCACTGTGGGCCACAGTTCGGGAGCTGTAACTTCCGTTTTTCTTTGTTTTTAATTCGTTTTTCATTGTCTTTTCACATATCTATCATTGGAGAACGAATAGGGGCGATCTTGGGGGTTCAATAACATCAATTGTGAGTTGTGTAACCATTGAATACTTGTTTTTGATTCATATGATTACTATAATCGAAGGGATGATGAACCAAATCATGCTAGGCTAATATCTTTTGTGTTCTCTCCCGAATTGTAAGGTTTTCAATTGAATGTTTGTTAATTGTTTATGTTGTTTGTGGGATAGTAACTTGATCTTTCGATTATATTGCTATGGTGATTGTCAGTTTGATGAGTAACTGTTAGTATAGTGTAATTCGTGTTCTTGACTATCAGTTCTTGGTGCCATATGCAATCGGGATTTATTGGAAGGGAATTAGGGTTGGGTATATAAAACTGATTATCGAGTGACAACCTTGCGTTTTTACAACCCAAGTACTTAGTCCTCTTTATCACAATCAAACGCATACTCACGAACTATGTCTATGTAGTTCATCCCAAAAGTAAAAGTTAACATTATCAATCTTGGAAATCTGAAATCGGGAGTGAGCATTCTTTTTATTGAATCAGTTAAAACTCGTAAATTGTTTTCAGTTCTTTTTTTTAATCAAATCAAACAACAAAATCTTTGAATTTACTTTTTATGCAATTTAGTTTAATAGAGTTAAATTATAAAGCTACTTAGTAACACATTTTCCACAAACTCTCTGTGTTAGATACCCACTTACTGCTATCTAATTAGTTGTATTTGGTTTATTTTTTAGTGAGTCTTCGACCTCACGTCAAATTTTGGCACAGTTTTCGGGGAGTAGTGCGCAACGTGTGTTAGCTTTTGTAATTATTGTTTGTTATTTTCGGCTTTACGCTGGTTGTGTTAGTGTGCAGGTACCTACAGGTGTATGCATACTAGAAGATCTAACAGGCCATCACCACTAGTTATTGATCCTGAGATTGACTGAACACTTCGAAGAAACCGAGTCCTACTTAGGGAGAACAAGCGTCTTGGCTCTCCAACTGCATCGAAAAACACCATGGAATCACCAGTTCCCACTTCGGGTCAAACATTACCATCCACACCACCAGCAGTTTCACCTCCACCTATCACTACTACCATACCTACCGTATCAAGCGAATTGAATCAAACTCACACAACTGAACCCATAGCTGCTCATTACACCTACTCAACATAATCCACACTGCCATCTATTTCCAACCTTTTTCCTACATTTGGTGCATCATCATCCCAACAAAACGAACAACCAACCTTTCAACAATCACAATCGAGCTACCAATATCAACCCCCACCTTTCATGCAACATTCAAGAACACAAGGTGACAGTTAAGGGTATGGGTTTGACAGTGAATTTGAGGAGTATGAAGTGGAATGTTATTACATGGGAGGTGATGGAAGCAAAAGGTCAAATCCGGGAAATTTTGGTTATGGTCAATGGCAACAACCGGAATCGTAGCAAGAGCTTAATAGACAACCACCACCGGTTGTTCAACAACAAGCCCAACAACAACCGGTTGTTTTTCAACAAGTTCAACCACCACCGGTTATTCAACAACCACAAGCTCCACAACAAGGGCAAACACAAGGGAAACAACAAGATCAACAGTTTCAACAACAAATGCCCCAACCACAGTTTCAACAATTTGCACCCCCAAGGCCCGTTTATAGGCAAATGGGTCAACCAAGAGTACCAATGGGGGTACCAAGAAGACATGCAAGAGAGATGGTAAGGGGTATTGAAGCTTATTTTCGACCAATAATTACTAATAACCCATCTCCGGTGGTTATTCCTCACAATCAACAAAGGAGGACATTTGAAGTGAGAACCAATTCCCTCCATAGTTTACCTAAGTATAAGGGTCTAGCAACGGAGGAACCTTACTTTCATTTGGAGGCATATGACTCTATTTGCAACACGATTGGGGGTCAAGGCTTTACATCGGATGAGGTTACGTTGGTCTTATTTCAGTTTTCGTTGGAAGACAAGGCAAAGAGATGGTTTTACACATTGCCTTCCGCATCCATCTATACTTGGGCCGAGATGCAACAAAGATTCTTGGAAGAATTCTACACGGCCCAAAAGACCAATGATGTAAGAAGGAGTTTGAGAACCTTCCAAAAACAATCGGGTGAGATGTTGCATGAGGCATTTGAGAGGTTTAATATGATGATTAAAAATTGTCCTCATCATGGTATTACTTTATGGGAATTGTTGAATGTGTTTCATGAGGGTTTGAGTATGGAAGATGAACGAGATTTGAGGTCGATCACAAATGGTACATTTGGTACTAACTATGAATAAGATGATTGGGCATATTTGGAACAAACGGAAGTCACTTCAAAGAGAAAAGCTCAAACCTGAAGAAGAGCAAGACCGACAGTCGGAAGACCACAAGTACAAGCCGTGGAAGAAGGAGGGGTACAAGCTAATAATCAGGTAATCGATATTTGTACAAATTGTAATGAGTTGGGTCACGCTTCGAAGGTGTGTACGGTGGGTTAAGTACAAGTGGAGGGGGTGAATTCACTTCAAATGGGAGGTGGTAGGAATTACAATATGAAATCCAATACTTACCACCTTGGGTTGAGAAATCATCCGAATTTTCGTTATGGAAATCCGGCTACTCAATCCAACCCAAATTTTGAAGGAAATTATGTTCCTCACCAACAATATAACAATCAAGGTAATTTTCATGGCGGGAATAATCAAGGGTTTCAAGGTCAAGGTGGGTGGCGGTCAAAGTGGGTCTGTGGGTCAAAGTTCATCAAGTGGGAATGAAGTTATGGACATGTTAAAGATGATGCAACAAGACATGCAAAGGAGAAATCAACTTGATGAAGTGCGCATGCAAAAGTATGAAGTCCGTGACAAAGTCATCCAATCGTTGACCACTCAAATGGGTCAACTTGCAACCGATGTAGCGAATTTGAGAAAAAACAGCTCGAGTTTAAAGATAGGGAACAACGTGCATATCAATGCGGTACGTCTTTTACCTAATTTTAAAATTTCTAATGTTCAAGTTGATCCAAAACCACAGTTTGTTGAGGGGGTGGTGGGAGATATTAGTGATGAGATTGAAAATGTGGTTAATTACGTAACAATTTTTCAAAATAACTCTGAATTACAACCGAACGAAACATCTTTTTGTGAAAATTGTTCTTGTGATAAATGTTTAAATGACAAATTAACCAAAATATGGGATGAGAGTGTTGATAATAATACTCTCCCGAGTAAACTTCAAGACCCAGGAGTGCCCCTTTTATCAATCCAAATTGGTGAATTTAAAATTGATCGGGCATTGCTAGATCTTGGAGCTTGTGTTAGTATCATGCCTGGTAGTTTATATGATCAGTATGAGTTTGGTCCACTACAAAAGGTAAACACAACCGTGGTTTTAGCGGATCAAACCCATACACTTCCCCGAGGCATGATATATAATGTGATGGTACATGTGGAGGATTTCTGTTACCCAGTTGACATTTAGTACTTGATTAGGCTAAAAATATAACTAACACACAACCCACAGTCATATTGGGTAGACCCTTCTTTGCCCCTTCACTTGCAGTGATTGATTGTGCTAAGGGACACTGGGAATAAAGTGTGGGAATCGTGATAAACGGTTATTATTATTTGAAAATACCGCTTACCCTTTTGTTGACAAGGAAAGCCTGAAGACGGATTTTGTTAACAAGTATGTATCCTTGAGCAAGGATCACACGAAAGTGGAGTGTTTTGTGATTGACAGGTTAGTTGAGAATAAAGAAGTTGAGCATCAATAGAGTGAGAAGGTGGCAGAAAAAGGTAGCTGACCAACGAAGACGAAAGTGAGACATACACCTAACCTAAATGATCCATGGTGGAGGATGAGGATGTTCGGGTCTGACCCTGGTTTGCCGGAAGACTGACAACAATTGCTTGAAAATGAGCGTGCTTATAACAAGAAAGCTGCACGGGAGTGGGCCAGTCACCCACCTTGAATGTCATAAAAGTTTCAAAAGGTGGTAACTGTACATTTTGTATACTTTATTTTTTATTTTGCTTTATAATTTCTAGTTTGTTTGTTATTATTGGTATTTTAAGCTACCATCTTAGCAAAAACCAAGTGTGGGGAAATTCTTGTGGATTTCTCTTCGACACTGTGTTGGGAACAACCCGGGGTTTTTCATGGAAGGATGTGGAGTTTTACTTAGTAATGTCTTTGTTTTTATTTTTTCTCAAAACCATACATTGGGGACAATGTATCCCAAGTGTGGGGATGGGGGAATTTTCTTTTTCAAATTTTTTTCTAAAAAATAAAAGAAATAAACTTTTTTTTAAGTTTAAAAGAAAATCGGAAAGTGGTAAGATGGCTGGGTAAGTTTGGTCCATTTTACAGGTCATAATTCCCTAAAGGACATGTTTGCCTAGTTGTTTTAAAAAGGTGGTTATGTAGTATTTTAGTCAAGGTTAACATGCTTTCGGTATAATAACCTGCATAACATGTCCATATACACTTGTGCATTGAGAAAGTTGAGATTGGTGAGAAAGTTGATATTTTCCGATAGAACTTGTGCAATTAGTGCATTTCGAGACCTTAGCTTGGCATGAGTGCAAAAGTGATAGAGGCAATTAGGTTAAACCTCATCTGGATGAATGCGAGTGTGGGTTTTGTGGGTTGGGCCTCATACATTACATATATGAGCGTGGATAGTGAGAGGGGCGGGGGTTGGTTCCCTTAGAAAACAATTTTGGACTTATTCTGTTTATTCAATCAACCCCGATGTTAAATTTCGAGATGATTCGACTTAATAGGTTTCTTTGTATTTGTAATTAGTATTTATCAATAGGATGTATCAAGAATTATGTTTATTATGTTTCAAAAAAAAAAGTTGTGTTAGAGATACAATGTTCAAGTATTATATAGTGGAAAAAAAAGAAAATGAAAAAATATATATATGAAAAAAATAGAAAAAAAAGAAAAAAAAAAGAGAGAAGTTAGTGATGTATATAGTTGTTTATTTCCTAGTTTACTTAGTTTGTTTTGTAATAAGCCGGATTGGATCGTTTGAGCTACTTTCAATATTCCCTTTCCATACCCTTACACCTAGCCCCATTATAACCCGTTTTAAGCCCTCTTGATTTGCATTTGTGTCAAATCATTTATATAGGTGGAGATTTGATGATTGCACAAGCGTATGCTAGGAGAATTGGTTATATGTGAAAATGTGTGAATGATCATCAATAAGAGGGAATGCGTAAAGGTGTGTTATGTATGGGTAAAAACCGAAAACATAGGTTTGGTTAGAATTCTATGGTTTAAATAGAGTATCAAATATACTAGTGCAAACCTATAGTAAAGAGGGGATAGGGTATGACTTAGGACCTTGACTGAACCGGATATGTTGGTATGCTTGGTGGTTATAAATTAAAAATGAAAAATTGTTGTTTGAGGTGTTTCTTGGGGGCAAGCAACGGTTAAGTGTGGGAATGTGACTGGTGAACCGTAGGGAAGCCGTTAAGCGAGCTAAAAGATATAAATCCATATGCTTAACCAATTAATTTCATGGAATTAGTTGACTATGGATACTCATATAATTGTAGGTATGAGGAGATAGAGGATGAAATCATGAGAACGTGGGCGAAAACGGCGAAGAAAACGGAGTTGAAACGAGAAATATATGAAGAAAACAAGAAAATGATAAAGAGCTCCACCGTAGGCCACGGTCCAACTGATCAAAAATGACAGTTTTCACCGTACCGTGGCGTTCTGGGGCACCGTGGAAGCCACCGTGGCCCACGGTGGGCACCGTGGGTCACGGTCCGAGAGCTGTAACTTCCGTTTTTCTTTGTTTTTAATCCATTTTTCATTGTATTTTCACATATCTATCATTGGAGAACGACTAGGAGCGATCTTGGGGGTTCAATAACATCAATTGTGAGTTGTGTAAACATTGAATACTTGTCTTTGATTCATATGATTACTATAATCTAAGGGATGATGAACCGAATCATGCTCAACTAATTTCTTTTGTGTTATCTCCCGAATTGTAAGGTTTTCCATTGAAAGTTTGTTAATTGTTTATGTTATTTGTGGGATAGTAATTTGATCTTTTGATTATATTTCTATGGTGATTGTGAGTTTGATTAGTAATTGTTAGTATAGTGTAATTCGTGTTCTCGACTATCAGTTCTTGGTGCCATATGCAATCGGGATTTATTGGAAGGGAATTAGGGTTGGCTATATAAAACTGATTATCGAGTGACAACCTTGCGTTTTTACAACCCAAGTACTTAGTCCTCTTTTATCACAATCAAACGCATACTCACGAACTATGTCTATGTAGTTCATCCCAAAAGTAAAAGTTAACATTATCAATCTTGAAAACCTGAAATCGGGAGAGAGCATTCTTTTTATTGAATCAATTAAAACTCGTTAAATTGTTTTCAGTTCTTTTTGTTAATCAAATCAAACAACCAAATCTTTGAATCTACCTTTTATGCAATTTATTTTAATAGAGTTAAATTATAAAGATACTTAGTAACACATTTTCCATAAACTCTCTGTGTTCGACACCCACTTACTGCTATCTAATTAGTTGTATTTGGTTTATTTTTGAGTGAGTCTTCGACCTCACGTCAAATTTTGATCATTTTATGTATTTTATGTTTCATCCACTTTCTCTGTTAGCTGATAGAATAACTAAAAGTGTTATTAGAGTCAAAATGAAGCAAAATGGATTGGATAATGATACTCTTTATCAATAGGTCTGATCACTTTTGTATGATATATTGCCAAAAATCTTCATACAAAGTTTGAGATTCACAATTAGTGTTACCACCTACCTCCATGTATGTTTAATTTGTGAGACAAGCTAAGTTATAAAGAGAAAATGGTAAGACCCGCGAGATTCGACATGTCCCCAGGCCCGGTTAATTAATGGTATTTTTAAAACTCAATAACCGACTCTAATGTAAATAATAGGGTCTGATTCGAGTCCTCCAACTTGTCTGCTTTGCTGGTCCTTTGGCTTGCCACCTAAACATAGTCCATTGTGATGCTCTTATTTATGTATGTTTATGTTTGGTCAATAGATTACTCAAGCACCGGTGAGATCTTATTCGTCTTCCACAATCAAAACATGTCATGTGAAACTTTATCAACGGTCCACATTCCACCACCATCAAATCCACCTGAAGTTGACTCTTCCACCACCAACCGTCATTACTTATCCACGTGGCAATATCAATGGTATATATTCTTAATTTCTTATAAACTCTCTTTCTTTCTTTTCCGTTTTATATCATTCTCGGATCACTGTAAAAATGCATTAACCGTAACCTAATGAATTCAATGGCGGACTCCGATAACGAATCTGGTGGCTGCCAATCTACGCTTCGCGAGCAAGATAGGTTTCTTCCGATAGCGAATGTAAGCAGGTATTATACACAATGTAATTAGACAAATGTTAAAGGCCGTATTAGTATATTATGCAAATATGAATTAATATCTTATATAACTCTATCTCTTATACAAACATTAACTAACAATTATCAATACGATACAAAATATATTTACACACACTTAAGAGTTTAACTTTTAAATGCAGGATCATGAAGAAAGGCGTGCCAGCGAACGGAAAGATATCGAAGGACGCAAAGGAGACCGTGCAGGAGTGTGTGTCGGAGTTTGTTAGCTTCATCACGGGCGAGGCGTCAGACAAGTGTCAGAGAGAGAAGCGAAAGACGATCAATGGTGACAATTTGCTATGGGCGATGACGACTTTAGGGTTTGAGGATTACGTGGAGTCGTTGAAGGTTTATTTGCAGAAGTTTAGAGATATGGAGGGGGAGAAGACTGCGGCTAGTGCAGGGCGGCTGGTGGAGGAGAAGGAGAATGATGGTGATGCGGGTGGCGGTCGGTTGTACGGATCACCAATGTGTTACCAGATGCAAATGCCTCAAAAGGCAAGATTGCTTTATCACTATTAAGATTAAGAAAGAGTAATGATAGTAATGACTGTGTTTACAAAATAATTGTTACTAAAGTTTGAAATAATAATTATTTTAAAATGAATTTCTGTAAGGTTTATTCCGTTTCTAATAATGAAAATGACACCATACCTTCGATCATGACTGTCTTAGTTGACACCCCAGTTCTCGTTGACGTTGACATTGTTGACGTCGCCTCAGACACTGTGTTGCCATCTCTGACAATGCCTTGTCATCATACCGTCGCCACCACCTATACCATTGTGATGTCGACCCTCTCTACCCGCCATTACTAGCTAGTGGCAGTTAAAAAATAACGAGTGTATTTATTTTGATATTTTTCTAATATGACTCAAATTTACCGATGCTCCTTTTGATCATAAACCGTTTGTGAGGCTTCATGAATGTTTCCTTTAGACTTCTGCTGGAAAATGGAAATCAGACGTTTTGACAATTTGAAGAAAACATTTATACAGGACGAAAGAAGCAAAAAGTTTCCATTTGTCCATAAAAGTTGCGTATTTTTTTGGTACTTCCCAGGTGTAGTAAGTCACTCGGTCAAAGAATGGAACCAACCAATGATAAGGCTTATACATCACTGGACAACCCTCACTGGTTGACGTGGACGCTGACATAGCACCCCTCACGCGAGGGGACTCACTTGAACAACACCCTCCATCTCCTCCCAAAAAAAAATAAATTTTGGTCACGCGTGACCTGGGGAAATGACCATGTCATTCGGGTCATTAACCCAATAGTGGTGGGGCCAACCTTTTAATGACTTCATTTCCTTTTTAAAAAAAATCTAATTTAATAAAAAAAGATTGAAAATGGATAATGATGAAGAATGAGGTATTTTCTTGGTTGAAGGATGTTGAAGAGTGATGTTTAATGATGAGGGAAAATTCTTGATGTGACGCAGACACGACGAATGAGGGGAGTGGTGTTGAGGGGTGTATGCCCCCTTAGCCTAATAGTGTACCATAAAGGTCATGCTTTTTGGGACTTTTGAAAAAAAAATATGTGGCAAATGACGGATTATGTTGCAAAATTATGAGATTTATAGTTTTCTCTTAACAGTAAGAACAATTTTCATCAATAAATGAAACACCAGCAAGAGTTTAGAAGAAATAAAAGGAATAGTTACAACATAACATTATATACAAACCAATCGTGTCAATATGAAGAACTAAATTTAGCTCTATACTTCACCCCAAGTAAAAGAATTGACCATGATATCTCCCAAGATCTTATCCACATTCGAGTTCTCTTGTTGAAAAATGAAAACTCTTTACACGCCTTCCAAATGAACCAGAATATGATAAGATGATGATTTGCCCCATTTCTTAAAAGCCTTGGAACCGTTAACACTTTCCTTAGAATTGCAATATATTTTAGACGGAATCACCAATTGTCACATTTATATTTCACCATAGTAATTCACCGATTTCCAAACTTCATTTGCAAGTTTGCATGAAATTAAGAGATGGTCTATCGATTCAAGGGCCTCATCACTAGACTCACATACCGTAGATGAAAATCATGAAATTGCAACATTTATTTAAACCAATTCCACTTTGACCGGAATTATTAGGACTCGCCCTCCAAAAAAGAAGTTTACTTTTTTTTAAGCCCATTTAACCCACTCAAATAATTGAATATTTGTGGGAAATAAGGCAAATTCAACCAACTTTTCATTGAGCAGACCTAGAAATAACCAAGGAGTAGCTCCCCCAGGTCCAAACATATTTGTTGTTGTGTGATGAGAACTTCATCAGTTCGAATAAGCAAGAATGCCGCTCGCGGATCTCCACTGAGGAAATTAGAGCTATGAACTTGTTTTGACACCAAATCAAGCTACCACAGATCATACCTTTTAGCCAACAAACATCTCTTCCTATTCTCTAATTTGAACAAATTTAGATACATATCGTTTAATAATCTATAAAATAATATAATAATCTCACAATATTTTCTCATGATTTTTCTCACAATCATGTGATATATGGAATGCATGATTTGCTTCTAAATTATTGGCTATCCTACTCGATGCTGAAGCTACTTTTCCTTTCGGAACCCAAAAAGAAATCCTTATGTAAATTTTATGCCTATTTAGGATTTTCCATTGTAATAGTAAAATTCAAGCTTTCGTGAATAAACTCTTTGAACCAATTTCTATATGGTATTAGTAGTGTTAATCACACTCGATCCAAAACAACCAAACCATAAAATGGCCAAATCCCAGGCTCATTATGGCTGCGATGATACCAACAATGAAAATCGTAGAACCGATGGGAGATTCAAGATCACAGCTCACCCTGTTACTTGCACTCATCCGACTACCCGAGGCAAATGCACGTGAACCACACCTTGACCGACAAAAACTATCTCGAGTGGGTCCAAAAGATGGAGAATTTCTTGTTCGAAAAAAACAAGATAGGATTCTGTAACCTCTCGAAATATACCATACATTTATTGGGTTAAAATTGTCAACTTTAAAAATAGAAGGACCCAAAAAATATTTCAAATATGGTAAGATTATAAGTTCACATAATTCAATAACTAATAAAATGAGAGAATGGATATCCATTCCACATGGAAAGAATGAAGAAAATGAGAATCCTTCACACGGGTATAAATAAGGAAGATATATTCATCCCACATGGAAAGTGAGATAGATTTGGAAACTCTTTATAAGAGATTTTTCCATAGTAATATTCTTTTATGCTTAGAATGCATCCAGTGGTCATAGCGGAGGGTGCAGAGCACCCGACGCGCATGCAAACGGGCTCGGGCGAGGACGACGGCGACGGCAAAGGGCGCAATGTGGCGCTTTGATGGCGCAATTTGCACTTCTCTTCGACGTGGCCTGTCAGACGCTGACACGTGCCCCGCCACATGTCCCCACGTGGCACCGCATGTCCAGCCACGTGGCGCACGTGGCAAGTCTACTGATTACGCGACAAGGCTAGTCACGATACGCGATGGCCCATCAAAGTCCCATCGCGTATCCATATGGAATATTATATTATAAATTATGTCGCCGATCCATCACGATACGCGATGGATCCTTTGCAAGACACATCGCGTATCACGATGGGTCAGCTCGACAACCCCTATAAATAGGGCATCCAACCCTCATTTTCAATATACCAACTTCACTCTCACACTAGAAAATTTTCTTTCTACCTCATTTTTTGTGCCACCGACCCGACGTTCATACCTCGTAAACCGTGCCCAATCCCAACATTGCCTCGAAGTACGTGTCACCACAAGACGAATCAACACCCCGCCTCGAAGTGCGTGCCGACGAGCTTCGAAGACCTCCGTACCTAGATTTACGTGCAAAAAGTGTCGATCAAGATTTTATTGATAAACGTGCAAGCGTGAAGGTGCTGCCCGAGAGTTTAGGAATTTTAAGCCATTTAAGATAGGGGTTCTTCCCGAGTAAAGTATTATACTAATATTCAAATAAGCTTAGACCCTAGTCGAGGGTATACTCGATACCTCGAGAATATAAACAAAGAAAATATAAATAAAAGAAACTGATATTAAAAGTAATTATTTGTTATTAATACTATATAAGTTTCTTAAATAATAAATAAAGAAATAAAGTATAAGTTTTCTTCGAGAAGAAGAAACGTAGTATTTAGAAATGCAAATAATCGAACTAGAGGTTCGAACATAACAAGTAAAGAAAAGATGTTTTGAATTAAAGATTCGAAAAGAAAATATAATCGAGGTAAAGATTATAAAAAAAAGGACTAAAGGTCTATAGCTAGATTATAGATCTAGTAATAACGAATGGTTATACTCATACTTTAGGTCCGAGATAGCAAAGACAACTCGATCAGTGAAGTGAAGATGATCATTTTAAAACGTGAATATGTCGAAACTTTTAACTAGTTTAAACTAGTCAATTAAATTGATTTCATGAGACTACGCATCTCTAAAACATTACGAACAAAAGTAATCGCTGGCCCTCAGGATGTCGTGTATGTTGGCCTGAATCCTTTCATATGCGGTAGACGGTGGGCACACTGCGCCACACCTGGTTATATGCCTTCGCCATGATGGGCCGGACCTAAGTTATGTCTGAGGGAGGGTAATCATGTGTAGTCTGATGGTAGTTAAGTAACCTCGAACGCTGCGCTGTTTGCTGAGCGGTTTCGAGTTGAGCTTAAGTTTGTAATTGTGATTTAAGTTTTAACTTGATTATTCTTAAGCCACGATGGGCCGAGACCTAAGTTATGTCTCGAGGGGTAATTAAGTAAATTAAAAATTTTATGCGTCAGCTTATTCACCAGCATGTGTTGTTGACGTACTTTCAAATTGTTTTACAGGTAACGAAGGATAGGCGCTTGAAGCATCAAAGTCGTCACTAGGAGATCTGATGGCTCAGATCATTTTGTTAAATATTAAACTCGAATGGTGATTTAATATAAACAATAAATCTTTTGTAAACATTAAATGGGTATTTTATAATTCCGTATTTGATATGTAAATATTAATTTTTTAATCCACGCAAATATTTTCGCATTAACCCATAACTCTGATTTATTTACAAAAATGGTACCAACTGTTGGTCACACGCCTAGGCCTAAGATAGGGGTATGACTAATTCGTTGACGGAACCTTCGAAAAACCAGAAAACACCGATGCTAACCACATGGCTTGGTTGCTGTGTGACGCGATATTCAAGGGGTGGCTAAATACAACAATGGAGGATGAGATTCTAAGTAGAGTAAGGTACGCTAGTTCCGCTACAGAAACCAGGTTAGACCTTCAAGAACGGTTTGGCAAGGAAAGTGCACCTTGTGCATACGAGCTAAAGCAATTGATCTCAAACATAAAATAAGACGCAATGATGGTTTCGACTTATTTCATAAAACTGTGTGGGTTGTGGGACGAAACACAATCGTTTCTCCCTACTCCTAAGTGCACGTGTAGTGGCTGTACATGTGGCCTTGGGAAAGTACCTAATTATCTCCAAGAAAAGGAACAACTCTATGTGTTTCTCATGTGTTTGGATAAGGAGTACTAGATCATTAGGACTCAGATCCTCGCCATGAATCCGACACCCTCTTTGAGGAACGCCTACCACCTGGTCTTTGATGAAAAACAACAAAGGATCATAACCAGTAGGAAATGACCTGTTGAAGCAACGACCCTCAAGACTGATGTAAACCGCAACACAGGTTCTAACACAGCGATGCAGAAGGATGGGAAACCCATTGTCCACTGTGATTTTTGTGGTAGAGACGGGCACGCTCGCAACAGGTGTTTCAAACTAGTCGGTTATCCGGAATGGTGGCCGGGAAAGAATAACTAGCGTGAAAAAGTGAAGCCGAAGGCAGCCTCTATAGAAGTTGAAACTGAGCCTATTGCATGTCTAACTAAAGAACAATATAAGAAATTCGTAACGTTTTTTTCTCCAAAAAATAAGTTGACACAGGAAGGCGGGGCACATACATCCAATATGGCTGGTAAACTTCATCATGATAATAATCGGCTTGTTGATTCAGGATGTACTGAACACATAACCCATGGAGCAGACATCCTAGTAGAACAGACCGTCTCCATTAACGAAACACATGTAACCATTCCAAATGGAGAGACTATACCTGTTGATGGAAGAGAACCACACTTTGTCTAATGGAGTAAAAGTGCAATGGGTTTTACATGTTCCAAAATTCACTTGCAACCTCTTGTCAGTTAGCAAACTTTCAACTAATTTTAGTGTGCAGTAACTTTTTTTCCTGAATTCTTTGTTATGCAGGACTTGCGTTCGAGGAAGTTGATTGGAGCGGGTAGGTGCAAATATGGTCTATATGAGACGGGGATGTTTGGAAGAAGAAAAGAAATGATGGCAACATGCATTTTGTGGCACAAGAGGTTAGGGCATGCTGGTGATGAGAAATTATCACAAATAAGTTTTCATAGTAATTTTTCTTTCCAAGATAATAATGGTATTTGTGATTCTTGTGCTAAATATAAAATGACAAGACAAGCCTTTCCTATCAACATGACAAAAATGAGTGCTTGTTTTGATCTATTATATAGCGACATATGGGGAAAGTATCGAACACCTTCCTTTTCAAAAGCAAACTATTTTTTAACAATAGTTGATGATTACAGTAGGGCAGTTTAGGTTTTTCTCCTTAAGCACAAGTATGACACAAGTACATGTTTGATTGATTTTCATAAAATGATTAAAACATAATTTGAAAGAAACATTAAAAAAAAGGATGTGACAACGGTGGAGAATTTTCCTTAAAAAAATGGTTAGTTTTTATGCCGAATAAGGAATCATATTAGAAACAACGTGTCCGCACACTCCGCAACAAAACAGAGTGGTGAAATGATGTGCTGCGTGCGTGTGGTATAAATATAGAAGGATGGAATGATTTGCTTTTGCACAAGATCGTGTTTTAAATTTATAAAAGTGATTTCTTCAAAGACTAAACACACACAAAATAGGCAAGTGTACCTATCGTATATGTAGAATAGTATTGGTAAGAACCAAGTATCGATCCGTGGACACAAATGTTTCTAATAATAAATCGTTTCTTTACTTTAATCGGAGGTTTTAATCATTTTTTGGGTTAATTTTTGAACTTTTATAAAATATAAATACTTATATATATATAGGTGACCAAGATAAGAAATTCTAAACGAGTTGTTCAATTATGCGAAGGTTACCATCTAAGATCAAGAATCCATTCCATTTTAACATTGGTAATTAGTATTTGGACATATGATAAACTTGCCATAGTAATATATGATAGATAGCTCCTTAAACCTTAAGTGAGCATCTTTGGCACTAAGGAGATAGCATGCGCATTTTAAAGTTCACCCTTTCCTAATGTCATGCCATCTCAATGATGTCAATTTAAGTTGGCAAGTAGTTTCTTAAAGTAGAAAGATTAGGATTGACTTCGATTTCTCAAATACCAATTCTAACAACTTCGGGTGGTTGTAGTTCATCACACAACCTCCCATTGGTTGATTTATGTAGGTTACAATTACACATTCCGTTAACATATGATTTCTTTAACTAATTTGATATCCTAAGCAAAGCCATTTTCGGATTACCAAGGTTTAGAAAAATACATCATAACTTATATCTCATCATTTCTAAGTAAAATATAAGGATCCATGTTTCGATAATGTATCAAAGTATTTCTATCTTTCAAGAACATGAATCGATCGTGAACGATTGCCAATGGAATTGACAACCACCAACTTTGAATTAGTGATTTAAGATGGTGAAACATTTCTCATCAAAAGATAATTGTAATATAACCATGTACTTTACTAGACTACATCACATGTCTTGATTAATTATCAAGTAAAACAAAGCTTCTTCATAGATTTTAGATGGTAAAAGGAGTTTAGCTCATAATGAGCATGATGATAGACATTAAGATGATTGATGATAACAAATACATTATTAAACTTAGAACAATCTAACCAATTATAGATGAATCTTCCTTCTTAATGACGGTAATGATGGTTGATGATGATGGTTGATGGTAATGACCTCCAAGCCTTCAAACTCTTCACTAAATCTTCAAAGTGAGAGATAGTGTATGTTTTTATAAGAAAGAACCGAATAGATTTCTTTTCTAGGCACACCAAATGAGTGCAACATGAGAACTGTTTATAGGCAATCTGGATAGTGAGGCATGGACCCGTGCTTGATGAGCACGCCCCCGTGCATTTTTATGACATGTGCCAGATTTGTTTTGTCTTTTCTGTGAGGTGGCAACGGCCCTGTGGTTGGTAGGCACGGCCCCGTGGTTTTTAGTGACATGTGCTCAATTCTTCTTTGTTTTTTCTGTATTCTCGTCCACAGCCCCGTGCTTGATGAGCACGACCCCGTGCTTTTGCTTCCAGATTTCTTTTCTTGTGTTTAGAAGCATGGGGGCGTGTTTCTTGAACATGGGGGCGTGTTTCTTTGTTTTCTTGTGTTTTCTTCGACTTTTTGCTTGTTTCTTTGTTTGGGGCTTGGTTTCACCTGAAATTATGTTTTATTATGATAAGTAGCCTTTTGTGCTATGTTATTTGATAGAAATTGCAGTTTTTAGAGATCATTTGATGCCTAAAAGATGTATATTTCTATGTACATCAAACATCCCCACACTTGAACATTGCTTGTCCTCAAGAAATCTTCTTATAAACGTCCTCTAAAAACAACAAGCTTAGATTATAACCATCCCTTAAGTGAGCTTCCAAGAAGATGAAACAAAATAACCAATTTTTTTAGTGATAGTTAAGAAGGAACTTTTGTTTTTGTGAGCTTCCGTTTATTCAAAATGTCAAGTTCTCACAATGTTCACTCACACTCGGTTTTATATCTGATCATGCATGTGATGTATGTATGTGAGCACTCTTAGTCAAAATGTAACCTATGATAAATAAGTTTGTAACAAGTTCAAATCTCCACCTTTTAAAGCGTTGCATAGATCAGAAGGTAAAAGGGTTTGGTTTTGTGTGAGTAGGGATTTGGTATTTTGTGGTGGTTTAAGGGTTAATGAGGATGGTAAATACAACATCCACTGATTGTCGGGAGTTTTAAGATGTCTTCAATGGTTAGCTCATTTTCTCCGAGTTGTTGTTTTTTTTATATACCTAATGACTCTTTTAAGGTCAGATTGTCGAGACCAGTTTTATCGAGGATGTGGATCAATTCTTCCTTAATCCTGTTCTGAATATAACTTCCAACTCTAATGGATCGTTTGGCTTTGAGCCTAATATCCCCCACCCTCATTAGTTCAGTATATTCATGCTGAGACTGAGTTTGACTTTTTCTACATCTTCCTTCGTGGGACCAGTTTCCGCAACCTAAGCATCGTTCATATCTTTTTGCTCTTCTCTTCATTGTGTTTTTGGAAATTCCACAGAATGGTGGCCTTTGTTCATCTTGGCGCCACTTTTTCCTCACCTCATTTCTATAGAGAAAGATTCTCTCCCTAAGTTCTGGAGGCAACCTTGGTTTTGTGAAGTGTATGCAGCAAAGGAAATTGAAATCGAAAGAATGCATTTCCAGTTCTTTTGGGTCTGCCGGTAAAAGACCAGTGTTGTATTTTACTGGTGAAAATGGATAAAGTGATCGGGTTTTTGGTTTTTGTAATTTGGTAATGGGTTTGATGGAATTGTGTAAATATTACCTTCTTCCTTATACAACGCTTCGTGCGGTCTTGAAATGAATAATTGCGACAAGTTCTAAATCACACGAAACATATGACTCACTCAAAGCTTCCGAAAAAATTATTTATATGGCATGAGGTTTATCTCACAGTAACAGAGGAATTGGGTATTAACGCCGTGTTTTGCATAAATTTATTCTCAATATTACAAAACTTCTTTATAATTTTTCACTTTATGATTGGTTATTTGCAAAAAATTTCTTGGTTTTCTTTTTAGGTTTAGAATAATCTTTGTTTGCTGTAAAAATATTTGTTGTTTTAGAGAATTTTTATAATTAGTTGGACAAACAATTGGTCAAGTAATTCCCCTCCCCACACTTGAATCTCACATTGTCCTCAATGTGAAAAGATTCATGAAAATATAAAAATTCTAATAGAGTATTATGGGTTAAAATGGAGAGTTACTTCCCTACGGGTCAACGAAATTTTGACAGAGCGTCCCTTGTTTTTCGTCTGTTTACCTGTTTTTGTACCTGTATCATATAAAACTGCAAACATCCACAAACAACCAAGCATAACCTGCTGAAAATTGGGTATGGAATCATCCATCCCTTGCCCTATCGGGCTAAATTAGTACCTAGCATAATGTCTTTGGCACATATGGCCATAAAAAGTATCCAAACCCACATAAAAACAAACAAATAAGTACGACGGAAAGTAAATTGTTTAAAACACACATAATAAGTTCATAAAATACTACCAACCCATGCCCGTGTCCATGCCCAACCAACCTGTGTCGCAAATCATAAGTTACCCGTGTCCGGGTCAAACGGTCCGCACTGCCTGTCCATGCGATAGCCCAATCGTTCAATCTCTCGCCTCGTTGCTTCATACTCGGCTGCTCGCTGTGCAACGTAGGCAGCCATTTGCTCGTTGATCCTGTTAAATGAGGCGGTAGTGTTAGTTGAGAATTGATCGATCAATCCATATATACCCTCCAAAGAGTATCGGCTATCATGTGATGAACTGGGGCCAACCCATGATGAAGATGGGCCTCCTCTCTGACGGTAAGTTCAACGACGGCTTTGTCTGGGTGGTGATTGTCGTCTTTCGGGCACATCTTGTATCATCATATCAGCTGGGTCTTCCGGATCCCAAACTTGGTTGTTTTTATCACAAAATATCCACACATTCGGGCTGATTTGCTGGATCATTAGCATGCTTTCACAGTAATCAAGGTTGAGAGCTATCGGTTCTGGGCTTCGAGTTCCTTCTGTATATGCACCATAGGCCTCATAAAGGTTGCGGATCCACGGACCACCGAAGATCGGAGTATTTCCTCGGGCACTCGCATTTGTCATGAACAGTTTGCAAAATAGCATTGTGATATTTCATGCTAGATCGTTTTTTATGCAGTATAATGCCCAAAGATCCCTCAGGTTGACAACCCCTTCACTCTCTCCTCGAGCTGTGACGGTGTGACTGAGCAAACTGTGGATGTACCTCATGAGTGGGTCACGCAGTGCTGTGCTTTTTGAAAGGCTTGGTTTGTACTATGTTGTCCCATAACTTAACTGTTCCCAAGCTTCTGCCCTTGTGTCACCTGCTTCAGCTTCATCATCATCACCTTCATCGGTAAACGTTGTTTTAGCCTCGAACCAGATATCTGAGTCGGTTTCCTCAGTTGTGTAAATTCCCAAATCAATTCCGAGCTGCGTGGCAGAAGTTTTATGCCATATACCCCCATATCGGAACTCGATTGCCTCATTATCCCACATGTCAAACTTTTTCTTTTTCATATTGAACGAGGCCAGGAATTCCTTTGTAAGTTCCGTCACCGCTTCCCCTGTTTGGCCCAAAACCCGTCCCCAAGGTCCCTTCACAATGTTCTCATAACGGTTCCATTGGTTGACGTGTCTCAGAGTGTCTTCACAAGCATAGAAGTTGGCTTCTGGATACTTGTTGTTAAGATACGTTAATCTCGTGTTTGCTTGTCGGTCCTTTGCTTTGCGGTTTGGGAAAACTAGGAATGCGTGAACTTCTTCTCCATACTAGGCCATCTGCAATTTACACCCAAATCAGTCAAAATTCGTGAAAAATTTTCAATTTGCTGGAACAGAGAGCAAAGCACGACGACGTGCTTTCAGAAACAGGCCCCGTGCTGTTGCCTATGGTTCAGTTTCCTTTGATGTTTGACTTTTGGTTGACCACGATTCGTGTTGTTCTGAGCACGGCTCGTGTTTTTAATATTGATCTCTAACTTACTCAGACTCGAACCCTCGTTTCTAACCGGTTATATCCATTAGGTTTAATGGTGTGTCGGGTTTTTATTCTAACACCCACAACCCGAATTGTCCCTTTCAATCAAACCCTAACCATCAAACATTCAACAATCTATTCATCATATGCAAGCAAAATACCCCATATCCTCTTCGGGTTTTGACCCGATTTGGTCTAATTGAGTGATTTTAGGGTTAAACTAAACCTAAAAATGACTAATTTGAACAATGCAATTGTTAAATCAACATACCTTAGGTTTAGAATTGAAGATTTGATGAAGAAATTAGCGAAATATTGGATGGTCGGCGGTTTTTCCGGTTCAGAACGCAGTGAATGTTAGGGTTGGTGGTTGTAAAAAGTTATTTTGTTAAGTTAGAACTCGTAACTGTCTTGTGACCAAACACACGGCCCCGTGCTTCTTGAGGCACGGTACCGTGCTGCTTAGTGCAGACAGTATTGTTTTTTTTTGTTTCATTTGTTGAACTTTTTTTTTAACTGTGTTTTATTTTCTGGTTAGTTTAACATGGTAATTAAAAATTCTAAACTTCATTAAAACATAGAACTTAAAACTAAAGACATAATTAAACATAGATGAAATAAAAAGTACAACAACAACTCTCGATCCTAACACATAGTACTAGCAGAAACAACTTCAACACGAAACAAAGTTAGAACTTCAACGGCCACCACTTCCAAACAAGTCCTGGATGTGTGGTGGTGCTCGTTTGGCTTCCAAAAGTTTGTCAATCTTTTTGTTGAGCGTAACGATTTCTCGGTTGAGAAAGTTAAGTTTGGAAGTCACATCTTTATGGTGGCCATCCACAACATGGAAGTTCTCGAACCTAAGCAGGTCGACTTTGTTAATTAACTCGACTACTCGAGCCTCGGTTTGCATGTTGCTCTCAACTTGATCTCTTATTATGCATTGGAGTCTCATGACCTCCTCCTCAAGCTATGAGGAGGATTCATGTTGGTTCCCCTTTTTCACTGGCCTCCATTCAACCCTTTTCCCTTCCATTTAGGTATGTTGTGTTTGGTGTGAATGGAATAGTGAGTTTATGCATGCATTATATAGAGACTGGAAAGTTGAACACAATACCGTGTTTTTAGAAACATGGCCCTGTGCCGCTAGAGGAATAAATGTTTCTGAGTAAGAGAATTGTACGGAGTCAGCGCGTATCTTGCTGAAGATTATGGGGTGACCACAGCCTCGTGCTTAGGAAAGCACGGCCCGTGCTTTTTATCAAGGTGAATTTCTTTGTAATTTTCAGCAAGATGCGAGTTCTAGAATTCTTAGGATGAAAATTATTATGATAATTTAGAAGTTTTGTCATCTAAAAATTACTTTTCATTAAAAGTCCTAAAACAATTACGGGATAAGCCCGGTTTTCCTAGAAATAGAAAATACTCGGGTTAAGCCCGAAGTCCTAACACATTGTGCTTAATGCACTTGTTTATAAACACAGAAAATTAAGTTTCTTTGAGTTCCCCGAAAGGCTCTCCTCCTCCGAATGGTCCTGGTGGTGGAATGTACGTGAAACCGAGAACTTGAAACTGAAGTTATTCGTTGATGTCTCAAAGTTCCATTTTCATATTTTCCACTGATTCGGTGAGTTGCACGAGACGTATCTCAGCAAGGAGATTCATTTCGGTGAGCTCTTTCACGAGTTCTTGAAGTTTCAAGAGAAGCTCGGTTTTGGAAACACGGCGGGCATCGTTTCTCGGATGTCGGGAAACGGGGATTGCTTCACTCATCTCAGTTGGCACGCAGAATTTTCAGAGGTTATTGGTTTTGGTTTTGGTTTGTGCAAAGAATGGAATGACACAAGGTGCCTTTTATAACCAACCAGTAAGCTGAGCATGGTACCGTGCTTTTGGAACACGCCCCCGTGTTTTTGCTCTGACAATTCTGTTACAAACCAGTCTGACTGAGATTGTTGCAGCGAAGATGCCGGCCCGCATTTTTAGGCACGGGACCGTGCTTCTGAAAGCACGCCCCCGTGTTTTTTATTTTTTTTTGAAGTTTTATAATTATTTATTAGGCCTAGTTTTGTGAAGGTCTTGGCCAGACCTTGTTTCCTTGATTTCTTTATTCAAAAAGGTTGGAGGGTTAATACCTCCAAAACTTCTTTAAGTGGACCGCCGATATATGGTTTTAATCGATGTCCATTTACCTTGAACTTTTGGCCATTTGAATTTGAAATTTTGATTGTCCCATAGTCAAAAACTGATTCAACTATGTATGGTCCTAACCATCGGGATTTCAATTTTCCTGGGAAAAGACGTAAACGAGCGTTGTATAACAGTACACGATCGCCAGTTTGCGTTTAGTCTTTTCCTTGTAAGACCATGAATTTTCGTAGGCCAATGTTCTCAGTTCCTCGAGCTCACGAATTTGATCTTCCCGGTTTATTCCGGCGGACGTTAAATCAAAATTCACTGCTCTAAGGGCCCGGTAGGCTTTGTGTTTTAATTCTACTGGCAGATGACATGACTTCCCGTAAACGAGCTTGAAGGGTGTCGTTCCTATGGGAGTTTTGTAGGCCGTCCTGAGGGCCCACAAAGCGTCATCTAACTTTTCTGCCCAATTTTTGCGATTCATTCCTACAATTCTTTCTAAAATTCTCTTAATTCCTCGATTTGAGACCTCTACCTGCCCACTGGTCTTAGGGTGATATGGTGTTGCCAGTCGTTGATGGACCCCATATTGTGATAAGACTTTGTCCATCAGAGCGTTACAGAAGTGGGTACCTCTGTCGCTGATTAGGGCTTTCGGAGTACCGAATCATGAAAATAACTTTTTCAGAAATTGTACAACTACCTGAGCATCGTTAGTGGGAAGAGCTTGTGCTTCTACCCATTTAGACACGTAGTCGACTGCTACAAGGATGTACTTATTCCCGAATGAGTTAGGAAATGGGCCCATAAAATCTATTCCTCATACATCAAAGATCTCACAAATTTGAATGCCCTTCTGAGCCATCTCATTTTTCGATGAGATGTTCCCAGCTCTTTGACAAGCATCGCATGCTTGGATCAAAGTATGTGTATCTTTGTATATAGTGGGCCAGAAAAATCCTGCATCAAACATTTTCCTGACTGTAGTGGCGGGTACCATGGTGTCCACCTGTTGGTCCTTCATGGCAATGTTTGTGAATGTCTAAGGCCTCCTTGCCTGCTACGCACCTACGAATAACTTGATTCGCACATATTCTAAACACGTATGGATCTTCCCTAAAGTAAAACTTAAGATCGGAGAAGAATTTCTTCCGCTGTTGATGGGTGAGCCCTTTTCTTAGGATTCTACAAGCTAGGTAATTTGCGAAGTCGGCATACCAAGGACTTTCGTCTTTTTCTTCTATGACTTCTTGAATGCGCATGAGAATTTCATGTGGGAAATTATCATTGATAATTTCTTTGTGAAGTTCTTCAGGAGTTGGACATTCTAAGCATGAAAGATGGTCGGCAGCTACATTCTCTGCTCCCTTTTTGTCCTTGACCTCGATGTCAAATTATTGTAGTAGTAGGATCCATCGGATGAGTCTGGGTTTGGCATCTTGTTTGTTGAATAGGTAACGTATTGCGGCATGATCGGTGTAAACTATGGTTTTGGAAAGAACTAGGTATGATCTAAATTTTTCAAAGGCAAATACTACTACTAGTAATTTTTTTTTGTTGTGGTGTAATTTTCTTGTGCATTGTTCAGAGTTTTACTTGCATAGTAAATTGGGTGAAAGTGTTTTTCTTTGTGTTGTCCGAGTACGGCTCCAACTGCAAAGTCACTTGCTTCTCACATGATTTCGAATGGAAGGGTCCAATCGAGTGTGGTCATGATTGGTGTGTTGACAAGTTTGTCTTTTAATGTATTGAATGATTCAACACATTCCTCAGAGAAGACGAATGGTGCGTCTTTCTCCAGAAGTTTGGTCATAGGTCTTGAGATTTTTGAAAAGTCTTTTACGAAGCGGCTGTAGAAACCTGCGTGAACTAGAAAAATTCTAATGGCTTTGACTGAAGTTGGCGGTGGAAGTTTGGATATGGTTTCTATTTTGGCCTTATCAACTTCTAGTCCGTCTTGAGAAATCTTGTGACCGAGAACAATGCCTTCCTTTACCATAAAGTGGCATTTTTCCTAGTTGAGCACTAGATTTACTTCTTCACACCTAGCTAACATTTTGTCTAGGTTTTTCAGACAATGATCGAACGAGTCTCCAAAAACTGAGAAGTCGTCCATGAAAACTTCCATAGAGTTTTCGATCATTTCATGAAAGATGGCCACCATGCAACGCTGGAAGGTGGCTGGAGCATTACATAGTCCAAATGGCATTCTTCGGTAGGCGAAGGTTTCATATAGGCATGTAAAAGTGGTTCTCCTGATCCTCATGAGCAATAGGAATTTGAAAATATCCAGAAAATCCGTCAATAAACAGTAGAAAATTTTTCCAGATAATCGCTCAAGCATTTGATCTATGAAAGGAAGTGGAAAATGATCCTTTCTTGTGGCGTCATTAAGTTTCCGGTAATCAATGCAAACTCGCCAGCCGGTGATGGTTCTCATTGGTATTAGTTCATCTTTTTCGTTCATTACGACTGTCATTCCTCCCTTCTTGGGTACTACTTGAACGGGATTAACCCAAGGTGAATCCGAGATCGGGTAGATTAATCCGGCATCAAGCTGTTTGATTACTTCCTTCTTCACCACATCTTGCATGTTGGGATTGAGACGTCCTTGATATTGGACCACGAGTTTGTATTCTTCCTCCATGAGGATTTTGTAAGTACAGAAAGAAGGACTGATGCCCTTGATATCCATGATCTTCCATGCGATAGCCTTCTTATGGTTTTTAAGAACCTTAAGAAGTTCGTCTTTCTCTTCTTTAGATAGGTGAGAAGAAATAATTACTGGGAGTTGAGAATCTTTTTCTAGAAAGGCGTATTCGAGATGTTTTGGTAGTTTTTTTAATTCTAAGGCTGGTGGTTCTTCGATTGATGGTTTTGATTTTTCATTGTTTTCAATGATTTCATATATCATTTCTGATTCTTCATGGTAGTTATTGTTGAGATTTTCGTTTTCTAAAATGGGTTTGTTGAGTATTTTGTCTAAGACTTGTGTTTCTAGGGGAGTATTGATGGAGGAATCTCGCATATAGCAACTTACTATGGAATCTATGATGTCAACACAGTATAAGGTGTCATTGTGCTGTTGCGGATATTGCATAGATTTTCCTATGTCAAAAGTGATTGCCTCGTCATTGACCCTGAGAGTGAGTTTGCCGGTGCAAACATCAATGATAGCCTTTGCGGTGGCTAAAAAGGGTCTTCCTAAAATTGGAGGTACAATTTTGTCTTCCTCCATGTCTAGAATTACAAAATTTACTGGGAAAACAATCCTGTCAATTTTGACAAGCATGTTTTCAACAATGCCCCTAAGATATTTAACGGATCTGTCAGCTAACTGAGTGCTCATGCGGGTGGGTTTTGGTTCTCCTATCCCTAGTTTTGCAAAAACCGCATTAGGCATTAAATTAATACTAGCTCCTAGGTCAGCCAGTGCATTGCTAACAGACAAATTTCCTATGAGAGAAGGGATAGTAAAACTCCCTGGATCGGTCATCTTTGTCGGTTGCTTGCTTTGGAGGACAGCTGAACATTCTTCACTTAGGGTGACATGCGAGAGCTCCTCCAGCTTCCTTTTGTTTGTCAGCACTTCTTTGAGAAACTTGGCATATTTTGGCATCTGAGCAATAGCCTCGACAAAAGGGATGTTGATATGGAGTTGCTTAAAGAGTTCTTGAAACTTCCCATACTGAGCTTCCAATCGCTCCTGCTTCAATCTTCCGGGGTATGGAATAGGTGGAACATAAGTTCGGACTGGCTTCTTGGGTTGTACTGTACTTGTTGGGGTCAGCCTCTCATGTGTTTCATCAGGAGACTTCTTCTCCATAACTGGTTCTGAAGTTGGTGAGACAACAATGGTCGTACCGCTCCTGAGTGTAACGGCGTTAGCTGTTTCATTTAGGTTGGTGATTGTGTTGCTTGGAAGAGTGCCAGGTGGTCTTTCGGATAATTGTTGGGCAATTTGTACGATTTGGGTTTCTAGGTTCTGAAGTGATCCTTGTTGACTTTTGAGATCGGCTTCATGTTTTAATAATACTTCGCTGATATCAACAGCTCTTGAGTTGGCCTTCTTTTCTGCTTCATTTGTTTTGGTCATCAGTTGGATTAGCATTTCTTCGATCTTAGAGTAGCTTGGGTTTTTATGGCTACTAGAACTTTGATCTTGGAATTGGGATTTAGGCTGGAAGGGTTGATTCATCGGTCTTTTTTCGAATCCGGGTAAATGTTGAGTGTTACCTCCGTCTTTCCAGCTGAAATTCGGGTGGATTCTCCATCCTGGATTGTAGTTATTGCTGAAAGCGTTGTTCTGTCGAGCGATGAAATCGACTTCTTCCATGGACATGATGGCTTGTTTACAGTCACATGTCTTATGATTTCCCCCACAAGTGTCACGGGTGAGTCTGGTTTTTGATAGTTTGGCTTGAAGCTGTTCGAATTTGTTAGAAAGGGCTTCAAGCTGTACTGTGACAAGAGTGTTGGAATCGACGTGGTGTATTCCTTTATGGGTAGGTGTAGATCTTTATGGGTTGTAAGCGAAACTCTTCTTTGCGGCTTTCTCCAGTACTTTAAATGCTTTGTTAGGTGATTTAGATCCCAAGTCTCCACCAGCGATTTGGTTGATAGCCTATTTGTTTTGACTGGATTGTGCGTCAAAGAATGTTTGAACTTGTAACCATACACTCAGTTAATGATGTGACATCTTCTTAGAAGAATTTTGTATCTCTTCCATGCTGTGTGTAACGATTCATCATCATCGGTCCGGAATCTGGTAATGCTGGCTCGGTATTTGGCAGTTTTATCGGGCGGAAAATATTTGAGGAGAAATTGTTCAACCATCTGGTCCCAAGTGGTGATGGAACCAGAGGAAATAGATTCTATCCATTCTAGGGCTTGGCCCCTTAGAGAGAAAGGAAAGAGTTTGAGTTTGATTTGATCGTCTGAACAGTTTTGGATTTTAAAAGTTCCGCAGATTCGTAAGAATCGAGATATGTGAGAAAGAGGGTCTTCGTCGAGGAGACCATGAAATTGAACTGAATTTTCCACCATATGAATGGTGCTTGATTTGATTTCGAAATTTTCGGTTATTTCGGGTGGAGCCACTCCATTGCCGTAGCCTTCGAGAGTTGGCTTGGCATACTGGCTCATGTTCGGCTTATTATTCTGGGCCGCCATCATTTCTTCGGTTTGATTTTCCCCTGATGTGGTGGCGTCTACTGATTCGTCTTTGATTGCTTCGGCGGTTTCTGTATTCCGTTTACGATTTCTTCGACGAAAAAGTCGTTCCGGTTTAGAAATTGGAGAAACAAGCTCAGATTCAAAAGTAGAGGTCATACATGGGACTAAATCAAAATTAAACACTAAAGTAAAAGTTAGTTAAAGTTAGTACTAAAGTTTAGTCTAAGTTAAACTACGAGTTAGGCTAAGCTGTTTTAAACTAAACTAGGGTCTAAATTAGTTAAATGCTAAAGTAAGGGTAAGGTAAATAAAAGTAAAAAGTAGGCTAGCCGTAAAATTATATATTTTAATATTTAGTAAAAGTAAGGATAAAATAAAATAAAAGTTAAAAATTTGTACAATTATAGACAATGATTAAATTAAAACTTGGATTATTCTTAGAAACGTACCGTGTTCCCGGCAACGGCGCCAAAAAATTGATGTGCTGCGTGCGTGTGGTATAAAATATAGAAGGATGGAATGATTTGCTTTTGCATAAGATCGTGTTTTAAATTTATAAAAGTGATTTCTACAAAGACTAAACACACACAAAATAGGCAAGTGTACATATCGTATATGTAGAATAGTATTGGTAAGAACCAAGTATCGATCCGTGGACACAAATGTTTCTAATAATAAATCGTTGCTTTACTTTAATCGGAGGTTCTAATCATTTTTGGGGTTAATTTTTGAACTTTTATAAAATATAAATACTTATATATATATATATATATATATATATATATATATATATATATATAGGTGACCAAGATAAGAAATTCTAAACGAGTTGTTCAATTATGTGAAGGTTACCATCTAAGATCAAGAATCCATTCCATTTTAACATTGGTAATTAATATTTGGACATGTGATAAACTTGCCATAGTAATATAAGATAGACAGCTCCTTAAACCTTAAGTGAGCATCTTTGGCACTAAGGAAATAGCATGCGCATTTTAAAGTTCACCCTTTCCTAATGTCATGCCATCTCAATGATGTCAATTTAAGTTGGCAAGTAGTTTCTTAAAGTAGAAAGATTAGGATTGACTTCGATTTCTCAAATACCAATTCTAACAATTTCGGGTGGTTGTAGTTCATCACACAACCTCCCCTTGGTTGATTTATGTAGGTTACAATTACACATTCCGTTAACATATGATTTCTTTAACTAATTTGATATCCTAAGCAAAGCCATTTTCGGATTACCAAGGTTTAGAAAAATACATCATAACTTATATCTCATCATTTCTAAGTAAAATATAAGGATCCATGTTTCGATAATGTATCAAAGTATTTCTATCTTTCAAGAACATGAATCGATCATGAACGATTTCCAATGGAATTGACAACCACCAACTTTGAATTAGTGATTTAAGATGGTGAAACATTTCTCATCAAAAGATAATTGTAATATAACCATGTACTTTACTAGACTACATCACATGTCTTGATTAATTATCAAGTAAAACAAAGCTTCTTCATAGATTTTAGATGGTTAAAGGAGTTTATATTTATGAATCCTCAAAATATTTTTTATGAATCCTCTTAATATATTTATATTTAACGTTAGTTTATTGATTTTTATTAGGAAATTCTTTGAGAATTCCCTAGCCTTGTTTTTGCCCTTTTTCACTTAATAACTAGGGAGTGTGACAAGATTCCCGCCATAGTGGAAATTGTCATACGACCGACGCTTTAAGTGTTTAACATAATCGGCTAAACAATTACATTCTTTATTTTGTTTTATTGCTTTTAAAATGTCTAGTCGGGTGGAAAACCATGGGACGCCATGGACACGCCAATTGTTCATTTGCACATTTCATTTATTTAGAATATTTTGTTGGAGCATTATCTTCCATGGTGATACACGAGATGCCTCAACTGCTCATGTTTACATTCATTTATTTGTTATTTAGTTTGGTCGGTAACGCTCATGGGCCGACAAACTCAATTATATTGTTGATATGTTATTTATATGGGCCAATAAAATGCCACGGACCTGCTCATTGGAAGCCCAACTGACACATTTGTTTTGTTTTGGTACGCTAATAAGTTGGGAATAAAATGCCATGGAAAGATCATGGGAAACCCAACACATCGAAGAACATTCGTTATTTGTTTATTCGTTTGTTTACTCATTTATATTTGAAACAACAATTTATGATTTGCTTTATCAACTCAATTATATGTAAATCAAGATTTACTGGTTCGATCTATTCTCATACTCAAAAACATTTTTCATCCTCATGATTGGACACAAGTCACTCATTCATCAAGATTCGGCTATTATCGAGGCAATTTAAACAATTTTCATCTAATTATTGAATTGGTTTTTCTCATAAAAATCTTATCACGTTCACAAGTTATCAAGTTATCAATTAACATTTTTATTTGGGTTACTCATACACATCTTATCACGTCGTCATATTAGAAAACTATCGAATAATTTAAAGATTGTTATAGTACATCCTATTAATCAAATGGTTTTCTTACACTCTTATAAGCACATCTACAAACCATCAAACATATTTCATATAATCTATCATATTCACAAACTATTAAACATGCTTTCAATGTTCAACCTCAAATTTGAAATTGTTAAACATCTCAATCTTTCATGCTTTGATAAAACTCATCACATTGATAAATTTATTTTAATTCTAACTTATCCTTAAGTTATGAATAAACATCAGCATAACATATTTAAGTTTTGTTTTATGCAATAACTAATATGAACTTCACAACATATCAATCCTCTCATAAAATCTCAACTTATTTAACCATAGAATACTTTCTCAACATCAAACAACATCAATCATTTATTTTCTATAACCACATGTATAGTCAAGGAGATAGCACTTGCGATCTATAAAATTAGGACCCAATTTCCAAAACATAAATACAATTAATTCAATCTTGTTCATTAACTTTTTGCTAATAAATTCAATTCATTTGCTCCTACTTATCCTTATAGCAACAACAAAAACAAGTTCAAGTTTACCAAACCTACCCCAACTAGACTTTGTTTTTACAACCCGTTCAAATCAACCAAGCTAATAAGTCTCACTCCATTAACCTCAATTACTCAAGTTTTTATGAGTTCAATTAAGCAAGGTGATGTGCTAGAAACAGTCAATTAAATATTAACTAAACTAAACAAGTAATAAAAACTAGGCATAAGACTTAACTACACAAGACACCGGCAAGTGAACCGATCAATTGTATTAAAGCTAAGTAAGTCCAGAATATCGAACCCAAAAGAGTCTATGAATTACGTTAATTAAATAACTAGACTCAACTTAGACACGACTATTTATCATTAGTGTTTTAAGGGGGGTTTTAAAGTAATATTAAACTTAGAAAGAAAATAACAAGTAAACGAGAGAACAAGCAATCAAACACAAGATTGAAACCAGTCAGAGAAGGAATCTACCTAGGTAAGAATCCCACGCATCAACAAGCATCAAGAAATGGACAAATAACATGATATGGAAACTGATTTCTAAACGTATTCATCTAACAAACCCTAAAGGACCCTCAATCGCATCAAATAAAATCCTAAAGAATAATTATTAGATTATTAAGCAATCAGTTATATTGATTTCCTTACAGTTATCAATTAGGGTTAATTAATAGTATCTAAAGCAAGCAATCTTATGAAACACTAAGCCCTAGATAACTTGATAAGCTAAACACGACATCATGAACAAGGATCAACACAATAAGTAAGAATATTGTCACTAATCTATCCTAGCATGCGATTGACCAAGACACATGAACAACTCCTCACCTTACATCTATTGGAATTCAGCAGAACATTCAAAACCCTAACCAACTATCAACAAGCTTCTATGATCTAATGGGCCCATTCAATCACAATAATCAAAACACCAAATAATGATTAAACATAAACCCTATATCTAAAGAACACAATCAAGAGATAAAAGATCTATGTGAAGCAATAGTTAATAATTAATCAAGGTAACAAATATTCATATGCATCATGGAAGCAAAATCAAGTCTTTACTATTAATAAAACGAAACCATAATCAAAACATTAGTCCAAAGAAAGAATCAAGCATCAAACATGTTCATCAAACCTAGGTAGACATGAAGTCTAGCCTAGAATCATTATTAAAAACAAATCCAAACAAGTATTGAAAACAAAGAAGCAAGACATGATAAATAATGAACAAGGAACAAAAGTTAGAGCGATAAAACCCTTGGTGATTGATCCTTGAACACCTCCTTGAAAGAACTCTCGGTACTCCTTGATTCCTTCAAAACACCTTCAACACCTTGGTTTATCTCTGAAAATCGGCTGGAATAAAGCTTAGAATTGGCTAGGTTTGCAACCATATGTTTATATAACGAAAAACGGGCTTGGACTTGCAAAAACGATTGACCAGTAGGCTCTAGGCGCCGCGCGACCGGGCCTGGCCTCCCCCGCGCGCGGCGCGGCTTTTCTTGGGAGTGGATTCCGGATTTTTTTATTATTTCTTGATTAATCTTGTTAGATCTTGATAATATTCTTTCTTGAACTCCAAGTAACGAGGAGAAGCTTCTAGACCTTATTTCTCCTAACTTTCAAGCCACCATCTATATGAAAACAAATCAAAACACTAAGTGGAATAATCATGTAATCATTAACGAGCAAAACGAACTTAAACTTCTCATGAAATGATAGAAAGAATTAGAGTTTATCATGCAAGACACCAAACGATATAAAACACGAAAAACATAAAATACTTGACTCAAAACCTTAAATAATAAAAGATAAACAAAACTCAAACTAAAACGAACTCAAAACATTAAATAAACATAACTTTACAAGGGATTCGAGATGTATAAATAGATGTATATCAAATATCCCCACACTTACTCTTTTTTCGTCCCTGAAAAAGTCTAATGCAGTTGGATCAGAATCGGAAAATACAGTCTTAAAAACATATAGGTTAATTTTTAAAGCTTAGAAGAACGCAAAAACCGCGATCACCGATATTGTTGTCCACTTAAACCCATGCATTAATCTTTACCAGGACAAATAAGATCCGACAATAATAATACTCAGTGGTTTACACAATTAAGACCCGCTTATTTTCAGTTTTTACCGGACCAGACCACCCCAACTTGACTTAAACCTCAAAATTAGCGTAATTAAAACTTTTGTTGCTATATTTTTTTCATGAATAGTTAAAACGATCAAGGGTATCGTTTATCCACCTAAGCTTAAGCATCAAAGTCTACCAAGCTGCCATTAGATATGATTAAGGTTCAATTAATTAATAGCTAGTGTTCCCCACAACATGACATACCCCCGTTATCAAGCAATACCCCGAACCCATCACCATAGGTGGGCATGAAAAATTTCATCTGTAGGGCTTACATGTAGCGTGTCCATTGTGGTCCGTTTCTTAATGGTAATGAGACGCGAGCAAGGGGACCCCACATGGCTAACAGCGTGGATGATCAAGTCTGTAATGCATTTGTACTTTTGTGATCATGGTTAAAGACTTATAAGGGTTTGCTCTTTTTGGCTTTATTTTAAATATCCACAACCCCACTTAGAAATTGTGCATACCCAGATGAATAGATTGCATACAGACCCATGGTCTCCGGACCTTAAGAATCCCATCAATACAAGATATAAGGTTATAAAACCATACACCAATGAGGTGTAAAACACAAAACTAGCAGTTTAAGATTTATATCACAGGCTACACGGCATACTCTAACGTTAAACCTACCCAAGCATCATATGATAACTTATTCAAATATTTAAAATTCATAATATTTCCACTTTTCATAATAATAATTGAGGCTTGAGTATGGCCCGACCTTTCATTACTTATCTTCCACGGACAAAACGCTTTACCCACAAAAGATTTCCGTTTTAACCCTTTTATCAAATTTCCCTTTCATTTTCAAGGCTGTGCCTACCGACACATCCCAAGTTAAATGTGTTTTCTTTTATTTATCTCATATTATTAGTAGTTGGAAAAACCGATTTCCGATAAATATTATCATCTCCCACTTTAACGCAAAAAACTAAATTCAAGGGACATTTTTCTAAATTTTTTTAATTAATTTTTTAATTTTTTTAAACTAAAACTCGATTTAAACTACGACTCAAATATCCTATTCCCACACTTAAATTTTGAATTGTCCTCAATGCAAGGATAAGGATGTGACATCTGCCCGATCCGACCCGACCCAGGTACCCGTTTCCCTTATCCGATCTCTTTCTTTTATGATTTAATATTTATTTATACTTATATTTTACTTTTAATAATAATAATATACTTTTCCTTCCCGCCTCTCTCTCTCTTTCTTTCCGCCGTCCCGTCCCTCTCCTTCTCTCTTTCCGCCTTCTTTTCCCTCTTGTCGCCGTCCCGCCCTTACGCCTTGTTTCCCTCTTTTTCTTCTAACTCTTTGCTTATCCTTTGGTTCTTCCCGCCTAAGGATGTCTGCAGCTCCACGCGCCAGACTCCTTACGTGGAAGCCTGCGTGAAGACATCTTGTTCCTGCGATGCGTGAAGAGAACTCTTCACGCAGCACGCTAAGGATGTGATTCTTCCCGCAGTGCGCTAAAGATTGTTGTGCCAGCCTTCGCGCTCGCGCACTCAGCCTTCTCGCGCTTGACCCTTTAGTCTAGTCCTGTTTTATCCAGCCTGTATGCTTTTGTGTTGCCTTTTCTTCTGAGCTGTTGACCTAACCTATCTAATGTCTGAATAAGTTACTTTCGGCGCAGCATGCGTACCAACCCCATTGGTTGGTAGAAAAAGTGACTGACATTATCTTTTGAGATCTGCTTTTGCCATGCTTGACCAGTACCTTTATCTGAACCGCCCATGCCTTTTTTTTACTGTTCCCTGACAGCTTTATCTTGCCCCCTGCAGCTGCCATATCTTTTGATATCTTTTGTTATCTTTTGTTTTGTCTTGTTCTGTTTGTCTTGGAACCTTTTCCCTTTTTTCTGGATTTATGTCTCCTAGGGTTTCTCTATAAATAATAGTATTATTTTTCCTAACACTACACACACAAAACACTTACTCTCTCCTGACCTCCTCCTTGCTCTCTCTGCCGCCTCCCTCTCTGCCTCCGTTTTCTCCTCTCCTCTGCCCTGTTTTCCGGTAATATATTATATTTAATAACTTATTAATTATGCTAACTTGTAATCAGGACTTAAAACCAATCATTAAAACAATAATCTTTAATTATAGGTTAACTTGTGCTTGTTTAAAGTTGGTTCTTGCTTTACCTTACACCGCACCGATTATCAAGTGAGTAATCTCGTACCTAATCCCTTTTTGCTTTTAATGTTTTGGGATATTCATGTGTTCATACAAACTTAGAGTCTTAAACTTGTTTATGAACTTTAGTCGCGCAGTATCCCACGTGTTGAGGACGTAGACTTGGCTGTTTATTTGTATGTGTGGATCATTAACCGTCTTGTCGGTCTATTCCGCAGTTTTCATGGTACCATTAGATGAACACGGGAGAACTATCGTTTATGATTTTCTCTTTTGTTACACTTGCACAGTTAGTCTTGTTTGTGAGCTCAATTGTGAGCACTGGCAGTCTTGTCTCTTAGAGTTGGTCCCGATCTGATTACACCCTTGTTGAAACCCAGACATACACATGTTGCGCGCAGATTTATTGTTATCTATGTATTGTATTAAACTTGATTTCTCACCAACACGCAAGTGTTTGACGTTTATTTTAACACATGATCAGGTTTGCAGTAGCTGTTTTGGAGCTTGTGGACACGTAGGACGTTTTCACTTTTGGACCTAGAATTAAAATGTATTAAGACAAGTTAATGTTGTTTGAATGTTATAATTTATAATATATTGATTTATGTTTGATTTATGTTCTTTATTTTCCCCGCTGCGCGTGCGCGATAAAATGTGTATTAATAAATATTGACACCAATAGTGTCGCGAGTAATGAAGCAATATGTGGCGCCCCGATGTATAATCCGCCTTTGGTCGGGGTGTTACAGATTGGTATCAGAGCTCGTTGACTTTAGGATAGGTGGTTAGACGTAACGGCCTAGAATACCTAAGAGTCCCTTCTCGCGCATGAGAGAAATCTCATGTTTGCGCGCTTATTGTTAATTACTCGTTATTTATGAATATGCTCGCGCTTGCGCAGTATATGATTTTATGTTTTATTTCGCGATATTTCGATTTTTGCTGAATTTCGATTTTTATTGATTTTACTTACATATTCGTTTGTTGGGATTGAAAATCCGAAAAGTCATGGTGATACATGAATAGTTGATTTTCAATTTCCATTTACGATTATGTTCTGAGGTTGGAGACTTGAAAAGTCATGGTGATACATGAATTGTCAACCTCCAATACTCATTTTCTTGTATGTTTTATATTGAGGATTGAAAAGTCATGGTGATACATGAATCGTCAATCTCCAATACTCGTTTGCTCGTATATTTTAAATTGGGAATTCGGAAAGTCATGGTGATACATGAATTGTCGATTCTTGATTCGAAATTGTTACCTTTATTAAGTCTGCATTTAGGGTCATTTAATCTACTTTAACTTTTGATAGCATCTAACTCCGTGAAACCAAGCTTTATAAGATTAAAACTTTGCGCTAAAACCAAGATATTAACTAAAATTAAAATTTTTATAGAATGCCTCCGCTATCTCGCCGATTTCAGAGAAGAGAAGCCTCGCGCATGCGTAGACAGCAACGTTCCCAGGAAATGGCCGCCGCAATAGCCCAAGCTTTGAGCCAAAACAATACCAATACCTCGAGTTATAACATTAAGTCCTTTAACGCGGGTAACCCTCCAAAGTTCACAGGTCTTGAAGGAGCCACCGTGATGCTCCAATGGCTCGAAAAGATTGAAAACACTTTCCTCCATACCCAATGCCCCTCAGACAGACGAACCCTATATGCTTCCAGCGTCCTGGAATCCAGAGCGCTTACATGGTGGAATAGAGTAGCTCATGCGCGTGGCGCAGAGGCTGCTTCTAGCATGACATGGGAGGAATTCAAGGAAATTCTTACGCGAGAATTCTGCCCTCCCAACGAAGTTAAGCGCCTGGAGGAAGAATTCTGGAACTTGAAGCAATACAGTGGCGAAGCGCGCGAGTACGCGACGCGCTTCCACGAGCTAAGCTTACTGGTCCCTCACCTTGTTACCCCTTCACGCCGAGCAATCGAGAAATTCCTTGGGGGTCTCCCCATGGAAATTCAAGATTCTGTATGGGCCAGAAACCCAGTTACCCTCTCTGACGCCATCGAGTTGGCCGCTGTGCTCAGCGACAACCATGTCAGAGCAGGAACCCTGTTCCTGCGGGGAACTGAAAAGACCAAACTCACCAAGACTGCCCCTGAACCAACAGAAACCAAACCTGAACCCTCAAACCGTAACAACCTCAAGCGCAGGCGCAGAGCCTATGCGCTTACCAACCCTCCCATTGTCCAGCAACCCATTTATCAACCCCCAGTTTACGCGCCTAACCCACTGTCAACCTACCCAGCACCTCCTGTAGTCCATAACTATGCCTTAACCAATCCCGCACTTCCTGCCCCGCCAACTAAGAAACCTTACACAGGAAACCATCCCTTTTGCCCAACCTGTAGATTTCACCACCCAACCCAAACCCCGTGTCGACTTTGTACCCGATGTGGCCGTACTGGTCACACTGCTGAGAACTGTAGAGTCCTTCCCGCCAATCCAATTGCGCCAACACCACCAGTCTACCCGCAGACCCCACAATCAATCTACCAAAACCCACGACCCAGATCGTGCTTTAACTGCGGTGATCCCAGTCATTTCCGGAACGCGTGCCCGAGACTACAAGTGCAAATCACACAAGCGAATCCGGTGAACCAGATTTCGAACCAAGTAACGCGTGGACGAGCTTTTAACATAACCGCGCACCAAGCGCAAGCGAATAATGACGTAGTTAATGGTACATTTTTACTTAACGGATTTTATGCTTCTGTACTTTTTGATACTGGCGCCGATCGAAGTTTTATCTCTCGCGCCTTCGAGCAGAAGCTTGCGCGACCGCGCGATGACTTAAAAGAAGATTTTTCAGTTGAATTGGCTAATGGTGAAACTGTTTTAATAAACTCAGTGATTAAAGATTGTACGCTTAACCTTAACGAAAACGATTTTCTGATTGACCTCATCCCCATGCCTCTTGGAAGCTTTGATGTTATCATTGGTATGGACTGGCTCTCGAAGAATCGCGCCGAAGTTATTTGCGCCAAGAAATTGATTCGCATACCTCGAGAAAATGGTGATCTTCATATTTACGGCGAAAAACCCTCCAGTGGTCTTAAACTTATGTCTTGCGCCGAAGCCCGTAGGCTCATGCGGAAAAGGTGTGTTGCATTTCTAGCCCATGTGGTTAAACCTGCTGAAGAGAAGAAGCTTCGCGATATCCCTGTTGTGCGTGATTTCCCTGAAGTTTTTCCTGATGATCTTCCTGGTATCCCTCCCGCTCGTGAAGTCGAGTTCCGCATTGATCTTGTCCCTGGTGCTTCCCCCGTAGCTAAATCTCCTTATCGTCTTGCACCCGCTGAAATGCAAGAATTGGCCAGCCAACTTCAAGAGTTGACTGCTAAAGGATTCATTCGCCCTAGCTCTTCGCCCTGGGGTGCTCCGGTGTTGTTCGTTAAAAAGAAAGATGGATCGTTTCGCATGTGTATTGATTACCGCGAGTTGAACAAACTCACCATTAAAAACCGGTATCCTTTACCGCGTATTGACGACCTCTTTGATCAACTCCAAGGTGCCTCTTGTTTCTCGAAGATTGATCTCCGCTCTGGCTATCACCAGTTGCGCATCCGCGATGAAGATGTTCCGAAGACTGCTTTTCGAACTCGTTATGGCCATTTTGAATTCTTGGTCATGTCCTTCGGTTTAACCAACGCACCCGCCGTTTTCATGGATCTAATGAATCGGGTGTGTAGGCCTTTCTTGGATAAATTCGTGATTGTGTTTATCGATGATGTTCTGGTGTATTCTAAGACCAAGGCCGAGCATGAGCAACATCTCCGATTGGTGTTGCAAAAGCTTCGAACCGAGCAGCTCTATGCTAAGCTTTCCAAGTGTGAATTCTGGTCTGATGAAGTACAGTTTCTTGGCCATGTTGTGAACAAGATGGGTATTCATGTCGACCCATCCAAAATTGAAGCAATCAAGAACTGGATTACGCCATCCTCTCCTTCTGAGATCCGTTCCTTTCTGGGCTTAGCTGGTTACTACCGGCGATTCATTTCGAACTTCTCAAAGATCGCTTTGCCTTTAACAGCTCTGACGCACAAAGGTAAACCGTATATTTGGGGCTCGAAGCAAGAAGAAGCCTTTCTAACGCTCAAGCGTTTGTTGTGTGAAGCTCCTGTTCTTGCGCTACCTGAGGGTAATGATGATTTTTTCGTGTATTGCGATGCATCCAACCAAGGTCTTGGTTGTGTTCTTATGCAACGAGGCAAGGTTATCGCTTACGCATCGAGGCAACTTAAGGTTCATGAAAGGAATTATACAACTCACGACCTCGAACTTGGTGCAGTTGTTTTTGCCTTGAAGATCTGGAGACACTACCTTTATGGTACTAAGTGTATCCTTTACACTGACCATAAAAGCCTTCAGCATATCTTTGATCAAAAGGAACTTAACATGAGGCAACGCCGATGGAACGAACTCATCAGCGATTACGATTGTGAGATCCGGTATCATCCTGGTAAGGCTAATGTGGTAGCCGATGCGCTCAGCCGAAAACCCTGCCAGCTTAACTGTATTTTGCCGCGCACGCAGCTTCACTTTGCGCCGATCCAAAGCAACCTTGAATCGCGTATTCGTGACGTGCAGCGCGCATCCATCAGTAATGGTAACCTTCGCGCCGAGTTAGCGTGTGGCGCGGAAGCGCACTTTGTCCCTAATCTGAGTGGAATTCTCTGCTATCTTAATCGCATCTGGATTCCCTTTGATGAGAATCTTCGCGCTGATATCCTGAGTGAAGCGCACAAATCTCGATATTCCGTTCATCCTGGCGCTGATAAGATGTACAAGGATTTGCGCATTACTTATTGGTGGCCCGGTATGAAAAAGGATATTGCTGTGTTCGTAGCTAGATGCCTGACTTGTTCTAAGGTAAAAGCTGAACACCAACGCCCATCTGGTTTGCTCGAACAACCAGAAATTCCTACGTGGAAATGGGAAGGTATAGCGATGGACTTTATTACCAAGTTACCTTTGACAGCAAGCAAACATGATAGCATTTGGGTAATAGTGGATCGATTGACTAAGTCTGCTCACTTCCTGCCCATTCGTGAAAACTACCGCGTTGAGCAACTCGCGCAGCTTTATGTCAAGGAAATTGTCTGCCGCCATGGTACTCCTTTGAGCATCATATCCGATCGCGATGGCCGTTTTATATCTCGCTTTTGGAAATCTCTCCAATCTGCGCTAGGAACTCGCTTGGACATGAGTACGGCATATCATCCTCAGACTGACGGTCAGTCTGAGCGAACTATTCAAACTCTTGAGGATATGCTCCGATCTTGTGTTCTTGATTTTGGAGGTAATTGGGATTCGCACCTGCCTTTGATTGAGTTTTCTTATAATAACAGCTATCATTCCAGTATCGGTATGGCCCCATTTGAAGCACTTTACGGTCGTAAGTGCCGCTCCCCGATTTGTTGGAGCGAAGTGGGTGAAACTCAAATCACAGGACCCGAACTTGTTCAAGAGACAACAGATAAAATCGCCAAGATCCGTGATCATCTGCTGACTGCCAGAAGCCGACAGAAGAGTTACGCAGATCGCAGGCGAAAGCCTCTCGAATTTCAAGTTGGTGATCTTGTTCTCCTCAAAGTGTCGCCCTGGAAAGGTGTTGTCCGCTTTGGGAAGAAAGGCAAGCTTGCTCCTCGTTATGTTGGTCCATTCAAGATTCTCGCGCGTGTGGGAAAAGTTGCCTACAGACTTGACCTGCCGCCCGCGCTCAGTAATGTGCATCCAACGTTCCATGTATCCAATCTCAAGAAGTGTTTAGCTGACGAGAACCTTCACATTCCACTTGATGAAGTTCAAGTTGATGAATCTATGCATTTCGTTGAGAAGCCTGTTGAGATTATGGATCGCGAGGTTAAGCAAACCAAGCGCAGTCATATCCCTATCGTGAAAGTTCGCTGGGAGTCCAAGCGCGGAGCCGAGTTTACATGGGAAAGGGAAGATCAAATGAAGATCAAGTACCCGCACCTGTTCTCTGCGCAACCTACTTCGAGATAAATTTCGGGACGAAATTTCTTAAAGTAGGGGAGACTGTGACATCTGCCCGATCCGACCCGACCCAGGTACCCGTTTCCCTTATCCGATCTCTTTCTTTTATGATTTAATATTTATTTATACTTATATTTTACTTTTAATAATAATAATATACTTTTCCTTCCCGCCTCTCTCTCTCTTTCTTTCCGCCGTCCCGTCCCTCTCCTTCTCTCTTTCCGCCTTCTTTTCCCTCTTGTCGCCGTCCCGCCCTTACGCCTTGTTTCCCTCTTTTTCTTCTAACTCTTTGCTTATCCTTTGGTTCTTCCCGCCTAAGGATGTCTGCAGCTCCACGCGCCAGACTCCTTACGTGGAAGCCTGCGTGAAGACATCTTGTTCCTGCGATGCGTGAAGAGAACTCTTCACGCAGCACGCTAAGGATGTGATTCTTCCCGCAGTGCGCTAAGGATTGTTGTGCCAGCCTTCGCGCTCGCGCACTCAGCCTTCTCGCGCTTGACCCTTTAGTCTAGTCCTGTTTTATCCAGCCTGTATGCTTTTGTGTTGCCTTTTCTTCTGAGCTGTTGACCTAACCTATCTAATGTCTGAATAAGTTACTTTCGGCGCAGCATGCGTACCAACCCCATTGGTTGGTAGAAAAAGTGACTGACATTATCTTTTGAGATCTGCTTTTGCCATGCTTGACCAGTACCTTTATCTGAACCGCCCATGCCTTTTTTTTACTGTTCCCTGACAGCTTTATCTTGCCCCCTGCAGCTGCCATATCTTTTGATATCTTTTGTTATCTTTTGTTTTGTCTTGTTCTGTTTGTCTTGGAACCTTTTCCCTTTTTTCTGGATTTATGTCTCCTAGGGTTTCTCTATAAATAATAGTATTATTTTTCCTAACACTACACACACAAAACACTTACTCTCTCCTGACCTCCTCCTTGCTCTCTCTGCCGCCTCCCTCTCTGCCTCCGTTTTCTCCTCTCCTCTGCCCTGTTTTCCGGTAATATATTATATTTAATAACTTATTAATTATGCTAACTTGTAATCAGGACTTAAAACCAATCATTAAAACAATAATCTTTAATTATAGGTTAACTTGTGCTTGTTTAAAGTTGGTTCTTGCTTTACCTTACACCGCACCGATTATCAAGTGAGTAATCTCGTACCTAATCCCTTTTTGCTTTTAATGTTTTGGGATGTTCATGTGTTCATACAAACTTAGAGTCTTAAACTTGTTTATGAACTTTAGTCGCGCAGTATCCCATGTGTTGAGGACCTAGACTTGGCTGTTTATTTGTATGTGTGGATCATTAACCGTCTTGTCGGTCTATTCCGCAGTTTTCATGGTACCATTAGATGAACACGGGAGAACTATCGTTTATGATTTTCTCTTTTGTTACACTTGCACAGTTAGTCTTGTTTGTGAGCTCAATTGTGAGCACTGGCAGTCTTGTCTCTTAGAGTTGGTCCCGATCTGATTACACCCTTGTTGAAACCCAGACATACACATGTTGCGCGCAGATTTATTGTTATCTATGTATTGTATTAAACTTGATTTCTCACCAACACGCAAGTGTTTGACGTTTATTTTAACACATGATCAGGTTTGCAGTAGCTGTTTTGGAGCTTGTGGACACGTAGGACGTTTTCACTTTTGGACCTAGAATTAAAATGTATTAAGACAAGTTAATGTTGTTTGAATGTTATAATTTATAATATATTGATTTATGTTTGATTTATGTTCTTTATTTTCCCCGCTGCGCGTGCGCGATAAAATGTGTATTAATAAATATTGACACCAATAGTGTCGCGAGTAATGAAGCAATATGTGGCGCCCCGATGTATAATCCGCCTTTGGTCGGGGTGTTACAAAGGACAACTTAAAACAAAAATAAAATAAAAATAAAGTTGGACTACAAAAAAAAAACTAAAAACTAAAAATCAAAATAAAAAGAAAATAAAAAGTTAATAAGCTAGATAATGGAAAAGACTTAGCTGGTAATATGTGAATGAAACATGATACTAAAGTCTTCTTCCATGAATGCCCTCCAACTGCGAACGTGCTCAGCAAATGGTAACTCCTTCTCTCACACACGAACGTAAGCGGCCAAACAAAACAAACATATCTATAAATGTATCTTAACATAACGATAGATATTATGCAATTAAAGTGTTGCACATCAATCGACAAATAACACATAAAATTATCATGAATAATTAGCAGCAAATAAAAATATAAAGTGTACGGTTCCACTGCTACTCCATCCCCACACTTGTCTTTTTTATTAAATTCTTACTTGGGGATCGTCTCTCTAGCTCATAAAATCCCTCTTTTACCTAGAAAAACACAAAACAAAGAAGAACTACAAAAACTACGTTAGTGACTAAAAGAAAATAAAAATAAAATGAAAGAAATTATACAAACTCTACACTTGAGTTCTCACTTAAGAACCCATGTTTATGTGAATCACGTGGCTGACCGAGTTGAGCTTCCTCCACCTCGGTAAAACTCCAATGCCCTCAAAGATATCGAATCACGATCCGACCATTCATCAATCTTTGTCTTCTTCTTTTTAACACCACGAACCTTCCCAAACTTTCGCTTACCCCACCCGTTTCTCCAACACACTTCACCATTTCCCGAGAACTTGAAACCTCTGGTTCCTTCCCCACACTTAAAATCACAAAACGGGAACCGTCAAGACTAAGATCCATGTCCGAGATAAATGATTCTATCGAGTAAACTAGTTGACATGGATCAATGAGACCTTCTTGACCACTCACCGGCTCTAAGAGTGATCTTACCTTCAAACACGTCAATGACCGCCCTAGTACATAAGAATGGACAACCTAAAATAATAGGAACTCTCTCGTCGGCCTCCATATCTAAAACAACAAAATCAGTGGGGAAAACCAAATTATCTATCTTAACGAGCAAAATCTCTACGACACCCCTCGGATACTTAATGGAACGATCGGCTAAAGACAACGTCATACGAGTGGGGGTGAGCTCTCCTAGCTCTAGCTTTTCATACAAAGAATATGGCATAAGGTTTATACTAGCTCCTAGATCGGTTAATGCTTGACATGTCGTATCACTTCCGAAAAGGCATGGAATGGTAAAATCACTGGGGTCGGGTAATTTTTCCAGATTTTTATTGAGGACTACTGCAGAACACTCTCCATTTAAAGGCGTAGTCGAAATCTCCTCCAACTTATCCTTTCTTTTAAGAAGGTCTTTCAAAAATTTGGCGTATTTAGGTATATGCTGAGGACTTCTACGAATGGAAGGTTGACATTCAATTGGCTAAATATATTAAGAAAATGCCCGTAATATTTCGTATACTTTTGATTCTTTAGACGAGCGGGATACGGGACATAGGCTAGATCAATGGTGTGTGGTGGTGGCCGGACTCCAACTGGCTTCTTCTCGGTGTTTTTCTTAACTCGCAGCTCTATGATTGGTGTTGTATTTTGTGACTTACCTGGAGCCTCTACCTCTATCTCCTCATCTATCAACTCATCGTCCCCATCTTCCCTAATTTCTCTACTAACTACCTATGGACCAAAAACCCTACCACTACGAGTGGAGATGACTTTCAATTGAGAAGCCAAATTACTTTGAGGGATACCCGGAAACTGACTTGGGGGCCTTTCTTCTAAACGACGAGCAATATCACCAACAGTCCTTTGAATATCAAGAATAGAAGATTGTTGATTCTTGAAGAGCAAATCGTGTTCGGCAAACTTTTTCTGTGTAACTTGATCTCTCTCCAAGATTTGTTTCATCATCTCTTCCAAACGCCTAATTCCACCGTTCGAATCCTGCACATTATTTTGAATATCAGTACCATCGGCGTTATTATTATTGAAATACTGACCTTGTCCTTGATTATAAGAATTTTGAAATCCGGGTGGGGCACCCGACGGACGCCAATTAGCATTATTCTGATTCGGGTTCTTGTAAGTGTTCCAACTCTGACTGTTGTTATTATAATTGTTGGGAAACCTAGTCTGACTAGCAACAAAATCCACCTGTTGATTCATCACCGGGCATTCCAACATACCATGTACACCCCTACAAAACTCACACCTTTCCACCTTGGCCTTTAGCTTCTTAACATCTCTAGTTAGTGATTCCAAAGAAACAACCACACTGGTATCCAGATTAACCTGGTGTACACCTCGAGCGGACGATGATGTACTAGTGACGGAAGTGGAATTCCCGCTATGTGGATCTTTGACATAATCGGATTGAGCAAAGCTCTCAAACATCACGTTATATTCGGTGACATTCTTCTTTGCCAGTAAACATCCTCTCGCGGCCGTGTCGAACCGAACTTGGGTTTCTTAGTTCAACCCATTGTAAAATTTTTCCATGAGAGCCCATGGTGTGAGAACATTCTGGGAGCAACGAGCTAGCATGTTCTGAAAACGTTCCCAAGCATGACAATATTGCTCCCCCGGCTCCATGTGAAACGAGTGAATCTGATCGCGAATAATAGCCGCTTTAGCCGGTGGGAAGTATCTCTTGAAAAATGCAGAACGTAGTGCTTCCCAAGTGGTGAACATGCCAGGTAGCTGCATGTCAAGCCAAGTAGCTGCTTTACCTGCAAGTGAAATCGGAAACAAATGTAAGAAAATAGCATCTACGGTAGCACCTTGTAAATTAAAAGTTTTAAAAACGCGGTAAAGTCGGTTAATGTGAGCTGGTGAATCCTCGTCATCACGCCCCGTGAACTGATTAGTTTGAACGATGTTGTTCATGACGTATGATGGAATTTACCACGAGTTGGGGTTGTTGATCTGGGGAACGACGATGCATGACTGGTTTCCGGTTAAGCCATCGAAGGCTTGAGCGGAAATTGTTCTGTCGTCGGCAACTGGAACTTCTGCTTGACTTGTAGGACTTTCAGGTGGTGAACTGTGCGGAGATGAATTTTGTGACGAACTAGCCTCGGACTTCAATGGAGAAAATTCAAGATCAGCCAGTGGTGGTCCTTGCGAACGAAGATGTGGCATAAACCTGAAAAATGCAAAAGACCAAGTGAGTAGACTCGAAAACTTAAAAATAAATAAAAATAAACTAAAACTTAAATTAGACTCCTACGACTCAAACAAAAAAAAACAAATAGCACGAATGTAGCAAATAAGTCCAATTAATAACAACGCAATTGCCAAGAGTCCCCGACAACGGCGCCAAAAACTTGATGAGCTAGAAACAGTCAATTAAATATTAACTAAACTAAACAAGTAATAAAAACTAAACCTAAGACTCAACTACACAAGACACCAGCAAGTGAACCGATCAATTGTATTAAAGCTTAGTAAGTCCGGAATATCGAACAAAAAGACTCTATGAATTACGTTAATTAATTAATTAGACTCAACTTACGAAACGACTATTTATTATTAGTGTTTTAAGGGGGTTTTTAAACTAATATTAAACTAAGAAAGCAAATAAACACGTAAACGAGAGAACAAGCAATCAAAAACAAGATTGAAACCAATCAGAGAAGGAATCTACGTAGGTAAGAATCCCATGCATCAACAATCATCAAGCAATGGACAAATAACATGATATGTAAACTGATTTCTAAACTTATTCAACTAACAAACCCTAAAGGACCCTCAATCGCATCAAGTAAAATCCCAAAGAACAATTATTAGATTATTAAGCAATCAGTTATATTGATTTCCTTACAGTTATCAATTAGGGTTAATTAATAGTATCTAAAGCAATCAATCTTACGAAACACTAAGCCCTAGATAACTTGATAAGCTAAACACGACATCATGAACAAGGATCAACACAATAAGCAAGAATATTATCACTAAACTATCCTAGCATGCGATTGACCAAGACACATGAACAACTCCTCACCTTACATCTATTGGAATTCAGCAAAACATTCAAAACCCTAACCAACTATCAACAAGCTTCTATGATCTAATGGGCCCATTCAATCACAATATTCAAAACACCAAGTAATGATTAAACATAAACCCAAGATCTAAAGAACACAATCAAGAGATAAAAGATCTATGTGAAGCAATAGTTAATAATTAATCAAGATAACAAATACTCATATGCATCATGGAAGCAAAATCAAGTCTTTTACTATTAATAAAACGAAACCATAATCAAAACATTAGTCCAAATAAAGAATCAAGTGTCAAACATGTTCATCAAACCTAGGTAGACATGAAGTCTAGCCTAGAATCATTATTAAAAACATATCCAAACAAGTATTGAAAACAAAGAAGCAAGACGTGATACATAATAAACAAGGAACGAAAGTTAGAGCGATAAAACCATTGGTGATTGATCCTTAAACACCTCCTTGAAAGAACTCTCGATCCTCCTTGATTCCTAGCTTCAAAACACCTTCAACACCTTGGTTTATCTCTCAAAATCAGCTGGAATAAAGCTTAGAATCGGCTAGGTTTTCAACCATATGTTTATATAACGAAAACGGGCTTGGACTTGCGAAAACGATTGACCAGTAGGCTCTAGGCGCCGCGCGACCGGGCCTGGCTTCCCCCGTCGCGCGGTGCGGTGTGTCTTGGGAGTGGATTCTAGATATTTTTATTATTTCTTGATTAATCTTGTTAGATATTCTTTCTTGAACTCCATGTAACGAGGAGAAGCTTCTAGACCTTCTTTCTCCTAACTTTCAAGCCACCATCTATATGAAAACAAATCAAAACACTAAGTGGAATAATCATGTAATTATTAACGAGCAAAACGAACTTAAACTTCTCATGAAATGATAGAAAGAATTAGAGTTTATCATGCAAGACACCAAACGATATAAAACACGAAAAACCTAAAATACTTGACTCAAAACCTTAAATAATAAAAGATAAACAAAAATCAAACTAAAACGAACTCAAAACATAAAATAAACATAACTTTACAAGGGATTCGAGATGTATAAATAGATATATATCACAAGGTGTTTCAAATCAAGATTTAATCAAATTAACCATAACTAAGTTCCTCAATGGAAGATTTTACCATTTTCGTCCTTTGAGAGAGCTTGTTATTGAGCTTATTACGTTAATTCATACCGATTTATGAATCTGGGATCTAGTTATTTGATATGTGTAGGTGATTAGCAATAGGTTTGTGTGAACGAAGTGTTGAGTAGTAAGTTTGACAGAGTAACGGCTTGAGAGAAATAAACAAAAACACTTGTTAAATTATGAGGCTATGAACAACATACATATAGAAGATGAATGTCATTCGTTACACAGTCCATAACGAATGGCCTCATTCTTCTTCATACTGTAAGTAACTCAATGAGTATAGCAAATGACTCATTCGATATACCTCATTCATCAACATTCTATGATGAATGGATACAGAATAATAAAGATAATGTCCATTCGTTAAACATCCTTAATGAATGGACACAAATAAAAACGTAATTCGTATATACACTTCACGAATGAGCTGATAAACTTAACAAATGGGTCTGGTAATTACCAAAATGCCCTTACATTAATATAAAGATAAATTACATAAGTTACAAAGACTCGAGATGACGAAAACGGTGTACTAACAAACTCCCCCTCGTCTCGTTCTCTTTGTATTTACTTTACTTGAACCACTTTGACTTCTAGTCAGCACAGCTAGGAACTCTAAACGCGTGATAAACACGAACAACGTGTTGGAATTGCATAGCGCGGTTATAGTCTTCTATATCAGCAAAAAGAATCTCGTTCTGGAATAAAATGTTGTTGTCAGTCTCTGATAAGTTGACGAGCCACATTGGATCGATGACTCGAACAAACTCCGTCTTTAAACCAGTTCCCAGAACAATAACCGTTTCTCCCATTCATCTGTCGCAATACCACCTGTTGAATTTCTTGTAAAGACTTTGCGGAAACGTTTTTACAAGCACTCGTTTCATCATGCGTGGTGGCTTGACTTTCAGTACGAGCTTCCTCCAACCAGTTTGCAGATCAATCTCATTGATATAATTCTTGGTTGGTACCTGCGGTTTGAAATACTTAAATCCATGATTGACCTCAAAAAGCAGATGTTGGTGAAACCATCCTGCCAGTTGATTTCCACCACGGTTGATAAACGGCCAATAAGCGAAAGTCCGCATATCCCACCTCGGCAATGAGAGAAGTCAGTAATGTACTGATAAAACTGAACACCGTTCACCCACTTAATTATACAAAATCTCATATATGAATCATGCGTCCACAACAGAATGTCACCTTTAACGGTTTTCACTTCCTTGAATGTCATCTTTTAATTAGCCTTTGAACATGCATTGACCTAGATCTGGTGCTATTTATCAACATAACGATAATCTTCAAAGTTTGGGAATCTTTGTGAGTCTTAAACCACCCTTCAGCATCGGGTTCCATTGAACTCGATCCTTTTTCTAATACTTTACTCTTTTTCTTCCTGGTCTTCTCCAGATGTTCTTCAGCTGCTTTAACATGTTCATCAGTGAAGAATGGAACACCCTGATCAACATTAGAACGCGTATAAAGATCAGGATATTCCTCTGCCGTCACATTCTCAACCTCGATATTCCTCTGACTAATCCCCCTCATCATTAATTACTTCCACATCCTCATCTGCTTCCAAAGCATCCATCTCCTCATCATTCAAACCCAACAGCAATGAAATTTGATCATGAGACAGGGCAAAGTTAACAAACTCACCATCCTCGATCTCGTCAGCATTCATAGAACTCATCACGAAACCCATCTCATAATCCATAAATAATATCATGTTGGCTTTGATCGACTCAATAGGAGTTACATTGGTAGTATCTTGATATACTACCATTTGTCGAGCATCACCAGCACTAACACCACAAGTACCAACAGACGTACCTTCAACTTGTTTCGGATCACTACCACCAGATCCAGCCGCATCGGTATCTTTGTCATCATCATTATTCTTCAATTTCTTCAATGCATCATCTTTACACGTTAATTGAAGAATGAGTTCCTCCTAATCCTTGATCTTCTCCCTCTTAGTTGTAACAAGCTCACAGAGTTCTCTGTTCTCCTTCTGATAATACGATATGTGACTCACCAATCATCGTTGATTCATTAGCAGTTGATCTTTTTGATGACGATCGACAACCATTTGATTCTTTTGAAGATGAATCAAACTCAACAGCATATCCATTTGTTGTGCAATAGGCAAAGCAATAAATGTGAGAGGTACTAGCTACACTGGACCTTGAGGAAGGTTAACCCTCATGAATGATAAAGCAGGAGGCTGCATTGCATCGTTTTTGTATCTGAAGAGGTAACCATCGAGGTAATCGGAGATGTCAGAATCGGAGATAGCAACGATTGTGGAATCGAAGCAAATCTCTGGTCAGTTGATGTTGTCACCGTAAGAGTAATGACCGGGGTGTTAATACTATGCGACACAACTTGCATCGTTAAGAAGACGACCACAGTATTTGTGGACCAATTTCCACACCATCTCCCCTTGTAACACGTTGTTCCGGCGGTTGTTCTTTCATCACCGCCTTTCCCTTTCGTTTACGTTGAGCAGTTGCAGAACTAACTACCTCAACCTCAATCTGTCTCCTATCTCCCCCATTACCACTATCACCACCACCATCTTCATTACCACCATCGTTCCCACATGGTCCCTCTTCTCGCTCAGAATCCGAATCATCACGGATCCAACCGTCATTAGAAGGACATATATAATCTGGATTTTCCTGGTGACCAATCAAACGTGTGGCCCTCGGTCTATCCTCAGTCGTCTACTTACGATATGTCTTCATACGCTTCATCGTGTCAGTTGTCATGTGTTTTAATACTAACACATCGTCCATCAAAGTCTGGTCAATCTCGAGATCAGGTATCAATTCCTGAATAACCAGGTGGAGGAAGGGCGAATACATAAGAAACTTGTTCTTACGATGCTTGACTAGTCAGTTTTACTTGAGATGATAATATATGAGCTCAGAGAAATTGAACGGTTTGTTCAATATTTGAGTGATGAATGCCGAATGCAACATGATACTGCATTCGTCGAAACCACCTTTACGTCCCAAGACAATGAATAAGGACATGCAGCAAATACTTGTAATGTTCACACAAGTAGGACTTGTTGTACTGTGGATAGTCCAGGTCACCTTTATAAAATAATCGCTGAAACAATCCACGTATCAATGTCTTGTCAAACTCACAAAAATTATCCATGTTATCAACAAATTGAAGAACTCGACGTATCACGCCGGTAGTAATTGTGATAGTCTTATTCATTACCATGGCAACAATATGGCTTCCAGCCTCAACATAACGAGCTGGATCCTAGAAAGGACGTATCACGCTAAAATGCACGGGCACATTAGAGGACATAGCATAATTAATACCAGAACGATATAAAAATGCTATTACGTCTCTAAACATAACTGGATCAGCAAAATATTCTTGTAAGAACGCACATATGTTGTGCTTCTTGTCAAATCCAAGATTATAGCCGGTGCTTCTTGTTGTTGTGGTGCTTGAGGTTCGGCTTGAATTATATGATCCTATTGAATCACATGATTTTCTTGATAATCAGGATTCTGTGGTGCCAGAGCATCAGGCATAATCTCATCTACCATTTTTGTAAGACAAAAACCCGAATATTAGTCAACCCGAACTTAAGTATAATTTAAATCAATTTTCATGTTATACTTAGTAAAAATTGAATTCTGTTTAAAAGTATAAGGCTCATTCGTTATCTCATTCGATATGACGAATGGTGTCATTCGTTATAACGAATGGATTGATTTGTTATCCTCACAATAACAAATGAGTTAATAATGAATGTGTATGAACGAATGAGTCCATTCGCAGATAATATAGGGGGGAATGAAGATTCATTCATTACAGAATCACATGAATGTGTCAATTCATTATGCAAGTACAACAAATGAGTTCCTTCATCTACAGTAGATACGAATGAGCATCCATTCGTTGTCCATAACGAATTGAATCAATAATTATCCAACTTTGACCCTCCATTTTCAAAGTCAAAATTAGACTAACTACACAGTCAAACATGCATCCTGATAATCAGTTAAACCAAAAACAACGAGGAATCAATACAAAGTATGTATCATTAGACTCATAATGACATCGCTGATCAATCCCAATCAACAAAAAAAACAATCAATCAAGTTTAATTGGTTCATTTATTAATACATAAAACCGATTGATAAATTGATTAATTAACCTATCAAATATCCAAGGAATTTGACAAAAATCATTGCGATATATTAGTTAATACCTTAGGAATCTTAATCAATCAATAAAATAAGTTTTGTGGTGGTCGAAAATTTGTAAAAATTTTGCAAGAGGTTCTATAGGGAAGGTGATAGTGAATGTGAACGAATGGGTCGATTCGTTCTACACAGTTGAATGTATACTCTCAGATCTGAACACTTCCCTATGCAAACGAATAAGCTCATTCGTTAATTCAAAATTAACGAATGAATCACATTCGTTGTCTCATTCGTTACTTACTTTTAACGAATCAATCAATAAGTTAAAGTCATAACGAATAACAAATTATTCGTCTTTATTCGTTATCAATATCAATGACGAATAAGGTCATATGTTATCAGACTAGGTGAAGCGAATAGATGTAACGAATGTGTTCATTCGTTATTCTTTTTCAATGCGAATGACCTTCAATCGTTATCAATAATGATATCGAATGGTTTCCATTCGTTACACAAATGGTAACGAATGGGAATGAAATAAAAAATTAAAACTGTAAAATTCCGTTTTCAATTTTCCAAAATTAAATATGCATCGAAACCCGTGTCTCGATAAATTTTACCTTAAGATGTTTACCACTCGTGGTGATACCTTAACATGTTTTATGTGCGAAACACATAAGTTAAATGAATTAACTTAAGTTAATAACTTAAATGAAATAAATAAAAACGTGGGAAAAATATTTTGGTATCTATTCTTCAAATTTGTACCATTTAGCTCGGAAATCAAAAATAACGCAGAAATCAAAATAAAAGAAAAATATTTTTTGATTTTGTATATTTTAAAATTAAAATAAAAACAAAAACAAATATGAAATCTATTCTATGAAACCAGTTCATATTTTTGTGAATTGAGCAGAGAATCATATTGACCAAATCACCCTTCCATCTCAGTTTTATATTTTAGCGTTATTATGACTGGTGTTAGGGGCTGTTTGGTTGAGCTTATTTTTTTTGCTTATTGCTTTTTGGAGGGGAAAATGTCCAAAATGCCCCTCCAAAAGCACCAAATTGAAGCTTTTTTGCTTTTTGGATGGGCATTTTGGACATTTTGCCCCTCCAAAAAGCAATAAGCAAAAAAAAATAAGCTCAGCCAAACAACCCCTTAATTAGGTCATTGATATTGTTGTCCACTTAAATCTTATAACAAACTTTCAAGTGTTTTGGTGATATGATTAGTTTCAACTAAAGCACAAAATATCAGAAACTAGCATCCCCTAATCTCGATTCAGGCTTAATTTAACTTTTACCATGTCACTCCAACTTGAGTTAAACCATTATGATTGAAGCTTAAAATATATGATTTATAATTGATTAAGCAATCTAAGTTTATAATCCCCACTACAAGGTATACCCTCGTTATCAAGCAATACACCAAGCTTCCTTTACTGTGAATGAGTATGCACGAGTTCATCTTTAGGCTTACAGACATTGTATCTCTTGGAGTCCGTTTCTAGACTAACGCAACGGAGGAACAATGTATGACTCACAACGGATTTTGATCAAGTCAGTAATGAATTTGTAGGAAATACAGCAGTGATCAAGTTTATTGAGTAAGGGTTCGCACTTAAAGCATCTGATATATTCAGATTATGAATATTCAGTTAAAAAACGCATAAAGACTCACAATGTACAGAAACTGGTTGCATCCCATTAATACAAGATATGAGGCCATAAGACCATACGCCATTGAAGTGTTAACCATAAACTAGATGCAATTTATTTAGAATATTTTTTTTTTGGTGATCAATCAGACATAAGGCTTGAGTATGACAGGCTATTACATTTCTGCCTTCATTACCGAGACTTTTTGAAGAGACTAACACCTCTTTCATTTTAGTATTTCTTATGTTTATATCACATACTTTGCTCTCATGGTTTGTTTAAAACCTACCAATGCATCAATGCAGTTAAGCACACAGTCTTTTAAGCTTATTTCTTACTGGATTTGGGACTAGATGATCAATGTACTATCATCTTCTCTTTTTTGCTTCAAAACTCATTTTTTAGGAGCAAAATTTTTAATGTTTTTGTTTTGTTGAAATTATTTGAATGTTTTTGGTTTTTATCTGTACAAACAGAAAGCACACAATATTTTTATATTTTCTCGTTTACTCCCCCCAAAACCCAAAATATCAAAATAACCAAAACAAAATAAAAACTATACAAATAAAAATTGATTGTCTGAGCTTAAGTATATCGGCAAGAGTTTTCAATCCGTTTAAACCAAGCAAAAAAGTTAAAGCGTGTTTTATCAAAAGATTTGGTAAACAGATCAGCTTTCTGAAATCCGTGTGCACCTTCTCTATGTGGATTAGTTTATTTTCAAAGAAATCACGAATGAAAGAAATGATATCTAATATCAATATGCTTCGTTTTAGAGTGTGCACGCGGTTCTTCATGATACAACTAGCAGATGAGTTATCAATATATATGAGAGTAGTAAGAAACTTCAAACCGTAATCTTGAAAGTGTTGATGGATCCAAAGAACCTGTGAACAGCAACTTGAGGCGGCCACATATTCAACTTCTGCGGTTGAAGTGGCGACCGATGCCTGCATCCACCAAAGTCTGAATCAGAAACGCCAGGAAACAAGCAGGCTTCCTAGAAATTGACAACCCGCTGTACTTGACTTGAAGTTGATCTTGCATCCACCAAAGTCTGAATCAGAAACGCATTGAGATCAAAGCTATAATCCTTGGGATACCGTAACCCGTTGTCAGAATTACCTCACGAATAGTGAAATATACGTTTAACAGCCGCCAGATGAGTTACTCGGGGACTCGATTGGTACCTGGCACATAAACAAACAGCAAACATGATATCAGGACGAGAAGCGGTAAGATATATTAAAGAACCTATCATATTTCGGTATAGGGTAGGATCAACGGTATCCTCCAATTTGTCTAATGACAAATTTTGACCCACGGAAAGAGGAGTCGAAGGAACTTTTCCAGCAATTATCTTTAATTGGCTCTGTCGGTCCCACTCTATCACCAGGATCACTCAATAAATCACTGTCATAACCAAACACCTAGGTGTTGACAAGAAGGTTAACGACGACTACTATCTTGTGAAGAACACTAGAATATTAATGGAGGATAATCTAACACTCTAAATGTTGCACACTGAACAATAAAGTAACAAACACACGATTAACTCAAAAGATTTCCATTTAATAATACGAAGGTTACAAACGAAAATCAATTAGGGTATAAAAGTGGAGTGTCAGGATCTTAAGCAGGTTTCCGTACAAGATATGGTTTGCCGTCAATCACAATATTCACGAGTGTCAGGTGTGTCATAGGCGTGCCCTAAAATATTCCTTTTATAGGCCTAGCCCTGACATTTGACATTCCTCTTTTAGAAACCCTAATCATTGGAACATAATAAAAACTATTACAATAAATGCTAAGTGTAAAACAGGTCTTCGGGTAAGCTTTGCAGCATGTTTCATTGACGAGCAGACCTAGTAACCATGAAGTGTGCTTGTAAACAGTTCTCCGGGCAGACTTTACTTAGAATATTTTCCTTAGAAAATATTCACCTACTAGACTTCAATCCTCTGTACCATATCAAACTTTGCTCGATATGATCCCACTAGCAAACTTGTTCCTCAGGAATCCCTTCAACCCTTTGTTAATATTAACTTATTGAACAAACCAAAGTGTGCTGGTAACACTATAGCCTGCTCAGAGTTGAACCTTGCTCGGCAGAAGTCTCTAAGTTGTTTCTTAATCAACTTCCTTCAAGCATGCCGGGAACACTTTTATAAAGAATAAACCTTACTAGATTTGGTTTTAGCTTGGTTTTAGTGAAGAGTTTGCTAGGAAACAAACCTTGTTTGACTTGAAGAACATCCTTGCTAGACAAAGTGAACCTTGATCGGTTTAACACTTAAGAGGAATTCTCGAAGATAACCTTGCTGGGAAAGAAAAATACCTTGCTAGGACAAGTAAAAGCTTGCTAGGAAGCTTGAGCTTGCTTGGTTTCCATACTTAGCCATTATCACAGAGGTTGAGAAGTTTCCAATCTTCCTTTGAACTTTTCACATCCCAACAATCTCCCCCTATATTAGAACAACCTCAGCTGTACCAAAAGACGGCTAAGATTACATACACTTAGCCAAAATACACATCAAATTTCAAAAGAGAAATTACATTACATAATAAAAAATATTACAAAGTTGGAATTCTATCCCATGGACATTACAAAGTAAGCTTAAGTTAATTAATAAACTCATCTCATTGAGCTTGAGGCTTCCTTTCTTCTATCCAACTTAACAGCTGTGGCACTTTCCTTAAAGGTGAATAACTGACTGTGGTTACGATGCTCAGAGGGCAGAGTCCATCTGATTATATCCTCGAGGTCCCTCACATGCAGAAATTCCAAGTCCGTGTCCTCCTTGGTGATGAACAAGGCCAGTCCATCCGAATTTCGAAGAATGAAGGATCCATCTCTAGTTTCATATTCAATTTGAGTGATCCTTCCATTCCTTTGGACTTCATAGTTGGGCCTTGTCATCTGCCGCCTCATGCTATTGCATTCCATCATAGTTGCAAGAGAGTTTTTGCTTTTGGTCTTCGATTTATAGGTCTCTTCAACGTACCTAATCTCCCTCATCCACTTCACTCTTTTGTTCCTTTCAAATGAAGAGAGTTCCCATTTCCTCTTTTTATTCAACATGGGGAACACCTTCCTAGCTTGATCCCTGAGATGTTTAGATAATTCGTTTTGTTGTCTTCAAGCAAACCTATGTATGTTATCGTAGTCATACAGATTCATGGTTGACATCTCAGTCATCTGCTCCATCTTGAACTCCAAAAAGTCATCCTAAAATATTACCTCCTTCAGTTCACCACTAATCATAATCACCTTAAGTGTTTCAGTTTTAGCATCAAAGAATAGCCTCTTTGGTAGGTCCACTTCAGAAGGTGGCCTTTGTAATCTCTGATGAGAGTCTCTAATAGTTGGAACTGGGACACTTACAGCTGAGAGCCTAGAAGTATATTTCTTCTTAGGAACAGTGGCCCTCACATGCCCAGATTTATCATACATTGCAATTATCATCTTCCTGGCAACATGATCAACTCCAAAAAGTTTTCTCCTTGTTTAGCCAGTGTTGTGATCATGCGCATAATTTATTCATCAGCTTGACCTACAGGGATGTATCTTTCTCCCCTAGGTCCACATTGAAAATTTAAAAGATCTCTCTGTTCAGCCTTCAACCTTTCCCATTCAGCCTTCTCAGTATAAAATAGATGTTTCAATTGATCTTTCCCAAGGTTGTCAAATACTCCTTCAGCCATACCTTTGCTAAGCATCAAGTCTTTTAGGGTCTTGATCTTGTTCTCGTCTTCCTATGGGTCAAGATTTTCAACTGGTTCCTCCTTTACAAAGACAAACAGAGGAACCTTAGGAGCTTTTGATGATTCAGCTTTCTCACGGTCAAATTTTTCTTTCTCAGACTTGTACATAGAAAGCTTTCAGATTTTCTCAGGCTTTGTGTTTCTTCATTTCTGCCTCGTGCCTCCATCAACCTGTCAAAAATTTTCAATTGTTCATCTTCCCATTGCTTCTTCTCCTTCTCAGCAGGACACGATTCTCGGTCTTTTAGTTGCAGCTTCAAAGTTGACTTTTCTTGATATTCTCTTATGGTGTATCTTAACCTGTTCCCTGCTCAAACTATCAACAAGTTCAGTAGAATAACCATGTTCAATCAGCAATTTGCATATTCCTCCAAATTTGGCATATAATCGTTCAAGTCTTTCATTTTGTGTGCCAGGCTTCTTCATTCGTTCCAACTCATCTCTTTTGATTGCTTCAACTGTGACATTGTAGGCTTTTTCCAATTCACTGAACTTCATATGGCTCATCTGCTATTCAGAGTGGCCATGCAATCATAAGTAAGCTTTGAATTTCTGAGAATCCCGATTCTTCTTTTCCATCTTCTTTTTAATATCTTCAACCTCCTCATCAAGTAGCCTCTGCAACTCCTCATCAGACATAGGAGCCAGAGTTTCATACTTATACCCATGATTAATCAATCCCAAGATTTTTGGATCATTTCTCCTAGCCTCATCCAAGATAGATTGTATGTTCTCCCTAGGTTCATCAGTCATTTCAACATTCGGGGAGTCAACAGTGTCATCAGCCTCATCAAAAAAATCATCAAGAGCTTATATTCTCGGTTCATTTCCTTCAGGCTCATTCACAAACTCATCAGGTCTAACAGTTTGTATAGGAACAGCCTCAACAGGACTTTCCATCTTCTTAGGACTTTCCACAAAATATTCAGTCCTTTCAGACTTATCCGTCCTCTTCTTCTTTGGTTCATCATCTTCATCAGTTCTTCCATCATACCTCCTCCTCTTCCTTGTGTATTTATTTCCATATTTATCTTCATTATCCTTTTCCCAACTATCCTTCTGTTCTAACACCTTTTCAGCATAATTTACCCATTTCATAGATAAAGATGTGATTATAGATTCTCCAGCTTCATCAGTTACTATCTACCTTTCTTCATTCATTTTTGGTTCAGTAGGGGCTTGACTTGGGGTTTTTGTTTGGGCTTGTTTGAAGTTGTAGATGACAACTGCCAAAGTGTTATCAACTTCTTCAATTTGTTTCAGTTTTATCAGCCCTTAAATCACATCTTGATCTATCTCCCCCTCTTCATTTTAACTCTTTCTCAACTCAGCCTCTTCCAAAATTTCTTCTTGTTTTTCAAACTCCTGTTCAGTCAAGGATTTTGCAATCCTTTCTCTTTCCATCATCTCATTCAAGGTATCAGCATGCCTTTTGGCAGCTTGTTCAGCAGTTTCATCCACATCCAATATGTCATCAATAGATTTTGTAATTTGAGCTTTCAGGGATTGCATTTGATCTTCATTTTCGGAAATAGACTTCCCCTTTGATTTCCTCCCTTATTCATCAGTTTCCCTAACCATTTCTGGTTCACTGGGAAAATTGTCAATCTCATCCATCAAATCCTCAATCTCTACATCCACAGATTTTTCAACATGTTCATCTGTTAAGACAATCTCCTCTGTCTCTCCTCCATCATTAATAATTACATCTGTTTGAGGTTCAGTGCCAATAGCATCAGTTGCTATGGCTTCAGTTTGAATATTTTTAGTTTCACTCCCAGCCACATTCTCATCATTCACAGCCTCCTTCTCCACAACCTTTTCAACAACCTCCTTCACAACCACTATATCAGCAACATCATAGTATTGCTCTCCACCATCTGATTGATCTGCATCATAATCACAATCATCTATCCTCCTCTCCTCACTATTCTCATCCTCACTTCCTCCATACAAGTCACATAGATTTTTCAAGATGTCCTCCTCCACCAAATCATTTCTCACAACATCATCTCTCACAGTATTAACAACAGGTGAATTATCCCCTTGTTTTGGTGCAGCTGAGGTCTTCTCAACCTCAACTTCCAGGGTTCGAATCCTTTGTTATGCCTGTGCCAATAGGGATTCCAAATTAGCATTCTCCTTCTTCAAATTTTCAATTTTTCTTTTTCAAATCAATATTCTCAATTACCACATCCATGTATCTTCTAAAGAAATGGGCATCTAAGGAAGGTAATTGGGTAGATGGATCAGAGAATGGGTCAGGTATGCTTTTGGGATTGGGGTTGGATAGGTTCATGGGGTGGGATTTCAATAATATTGGTACTTGTAGAGGGTAATGGGTTAACAGTTTTGGATTATAGGAATGTGAGTGTGTATAATTTCAAAGGTTGGTTGTTCTGTTGTTTGGGTTTGGGTTGGGGATTGATATGGTGTGTTTGGTTGGTTTATTAGGTGGGTTGCGATATGTTGTGGTATGTATGGTTCATGGATGGCATGGTCTTGGGTTTGGATTAGGCTTTGGGTTTGGGTTAATGGTTGATTTAGGATTTGGGTTAGGCTGTGGGTTTGGGTTTGAGGTGGGCTTTGGGTTTGGTCAAGGTTTTGGGTTTCGCTTGGTGATTGAATAGGGATTTGGGTTAGAGGTGGTGATTGGATATGTGTAGGTGGGGATGGAATATAAGATTCATGCTCATGGTGTTGTGGTGGGGATGGGGTCTGGTGTTGGGCTGGGGATATGGTTTGGGTTAATGGCTGGATTTGGGGTGAGGTTAGTGGTGAAGGTATAGGTTGGTTCAAAATCTCCCCCTATGCACCAGTATCAACATCCTCTTCAATAATTACAGCTCCATCACCTCCTCCATCATCTCCTGCATCATTAACATCATCTCCTGCATCATCACCATTATCAGATTCATCATCACCATCTTCCTCACTCTCCTCTTCCTCCTCAGAGGTCACACGAGGTGACTGTGGAACCACCATGATTTCCAAATCATTATCCACTAACCAAGGTAAGATATCAAACTCAACATTTTGGTTTAAGTTGCTGATAGAAGCCAACTTTACTATCCTTATGTACACATTTGGAACTTGCATTAAATGTGTTGTGCCAATGGTTGGCAAATCAGGTTGCACCAAATTGAATATAATCTGCAAGAATCTTGGGTAAACCAAGAATTTATCTTTTTCAGTCTTCCTCAGATTTGCAGCCAAACCATCAAAGATCATCTTTGAAAATTTGAATGGTTGTCGAAATACAACCGCCACTGTGGCATTGGCTAGATCATGGCTCATCAACTTCCAAGAGCCCTTCCTGGGTGCATAACCCTGAACTATGTGATGTATCAAGAACCTATAAAGGTTAGGGAACATGCCCTTTTTGAATTGGCCTTCATGTACATTACCCTGATATCCCATAGTCTCCTGAAAAAGAGTCAATAACCGATTTGTGAAGAAATGGATTGGGGCTTCAACCGCATCGTTCAGCTGTAGGCTTGCCCGTATAAGTTTTTCGGTGATCACTCTCTCATGTTGGGCAAAGGTAGCCTCTATCCGCCTACCTCTAGCATCATCATAGAGTTAGCAGAGTGCCAAAAATCTAGTTGATGAATTCTGTATATAACAGGGCACTCTGTCAATGAAAATCGTAGATTAGATTTTTGAATCCATCTAATCATTAATGCCACCGATTGATTATCAGGAGTAATTTGGAGTAGAGCGCACATGTTGTGCTTCTTCTCGAATGGATAAGTCGCCATATCTGTCAAAGATCAAAAAATACATTCAAAGTAGAAATTAATCATAAAGATCACAACTTTGACATGTATTAAGTAACAATATAAAGAAGAAAAGAAAGATTTTCATTATGAACCTGTTCTTCGACAAATTGTTAACCTACATACAAAAACAGAGAAGTTAGCTAAGATGGAAATTAAAGCCCAATTCCGTATAATCAGTGTCAGAAAACAATCAATTGATACTTACCGAGTTGGAATATGTGGGCTGACAAATTCAGGGTAGGAAATTTATTAAACGTTTGGTATTCTGGAACGGGATGTACTGGAAATAATGAAATAGTGGGAAGAGAGATAAGTGAAATGTGAAAATTTCTATAAGTCCCTCTTATATACCTTTTGAAAGTGGGTTTTAAATGAATTTTGTCATTTTGTTCATGAATAGTGCCAAAAATTCATTTTAAAATGTATTAGTATAAAGCTTGCTCGATTAGGTTTATTTTCACAAACCTTGCTAGGAAAGGTTTATTTTTCAATGCTTGCTAGGTAAAGTTCATTTGAAAAGCTTGCTCGTTCCAGAATTTGTTCAGATATTTAATGTAATTAAAAATAACACTAAGTTGATAAGATGAATGAAGCTTAATCGAATATACAAGATTGCTCGAGAAATAAATCACAAGACAAATAATCAAGTATAATGCATCAAATAGGTAACCTTGCTAGGAGTTAATAAATAATCCTCAAATAATAACTTAGAGAAATTTCTAATTGTCAACCTTGCTCGAATATCTGAATTTCACAAACCTTACCCGATATACTTATAAAATTAACAAATATTCATTAAAGTACACTATAAAAATAAAGTGTACCCGAAAAAACTTCAAGAGTGCAAAGTGTGCTAGAGGAAACTTATATATCCTTTGATGTACAAGTATGCTCTAAACACAAAGTGTACCCGAAAAGTGAAGTTTTCTGGGAAATTTTTTTAAGTTTACAAGTATGCTAGGAGAGCACTTGGAATGAGCCAAAATTTAGCAAGTGTTCTAGAAGCATGAAGTTTGCTCGGTAAACAAAGTTTACTAGAAAACCCTTGTAATTTCAGAAAATAACACCAAAAACTATGAAGTATGCTAGACAAATTCAAATTTCAAATAAAACAGCAAAGTTTACTCGAAACAGACATGTAAAGCACATTCAGACATGTATCACATAATTAACAAGTGTTCTAGACAAACATATAACTTTCTAAACATCCAAATTTGCTCGAAAGAATAAATTTATCAAAGTCTACCTGATAAAACATGAATAATTCATTTAAGTACAGATAATCATCAAGCTTGCTCGAATATCTTTAACATTCAATCAAAACAACTAAGTTTTCTAGAATAAGTCCAAAACATCAAAGCTTGCTAGAAATAACATATTCAAGTTTAAAGCTTGCTCGAATGAGTCAAACATTCTATAAAACAACTAAGTTTGCAAGAATAGTTCAGAAATCATCAAAGCTTACTAGAATTTACATATTCATACATTTTCAAGTGTAAAGCTTGCTAGAATGAGTTAAAAATCCTATAAAACAACTAAGTTTGCTAGAAAGTTCAAAAATCATTAAAGCTTGCTAGAATTGACAAATTCGGACCTTTCAAGGATAAAATGCAACCCTTTTTCTCTTAAACCATTTTTCACCAGTTTTATCGCTAAAATTCAATGTTTAAGAGCAAATGGTGCATTAAGAGATCAAATTCCAGCTATTTACTTTTATCTCTTTTTCTGAAAAGATCTCAACATGGGATCATATTGGTTAAGTCACCTCTCAATACTTCATTCTTAGCATTATTATGACATATCAGACAGGCTAACAGCAGGTCTAGACTTAGCATGATTTCCATTACATTTTGGTGATATGCTTAAGTTTCAATTAATTAGCATAATACAAAAATGGATAACACTTATTGTACTATGATGTTTCATATCTCTTCTCAAAGCTTATTTGGCTTTCTCCAAATCACTCCAATTTGACTTCAACCCCCTGATATTTGGTCAAAATATTTTATGACAGAACAGTTAAATTCATTTGATTTTTCTTTTCAAAACTTCAAACATTTTGAGGTTGAACGTTGGACTTACATGCCACGCAAGTCGGACTTACAGGCCTTTCATTCGGAATGTTTAAAGGACTTATATTATTGCTTCCACCTCTGTAGTTCTATAGTTAACCCTCATGTTTGCATTTTCTCAAAATTTGTGAACAACAATCAACATTTGACAGTATATAAAAACTTTGTCCACATTTGTTCTTTGTCATATGTATAAAATGATTCATTTTGGTGACCAAATTACAACAGGCTTGTGTATGACTGGGTAGTCACTTTTCTGCCTGTCATTTGGAGAGATTTATCTTGAAACATGCATATTCAACAATGTATATTAACATTAAGATTAGCATTTTCATTATGTTTATATCACCTTAGTTTTTACACATCATGGAAATCAACCATACATATTAATGATTGTACTAATTGTCTTTTTAGTCTATTAAAAATCCATATGATCAACATAAATAACCAATGTACTATCATTTCCCAAAAGGTTGGATCAATTTTCATTGATAACCTCTTAAGCTTCTACAAAGCTGTGAACTGAATAATCTTATCATGTCTTAACACCATACAACTTGCTCATTTTGTTAAAAACAATTTTCTTGGAAAAACTTCTTTTGCAAAATATTCATTTGAGTATACAAGTTTGACACAAAAACTTAGTTTTGACATAAGCAGTAAGTAACATATTCAGGAATAATTAGAACATGAATAACATATTTAAAAACAAGCATACTTCACATAATGTACATCCAAGACAAATTATGCAAAGCTTATCCTATCCTAAACACATCATCAGTTCAAATTACCCAAGCAATTCAAAATATCATATAAGCACACAGATTTCTCATTTCAAATCACATTCAAACAAACTTATCCTGATATCACACACATTCACTGATTTAAAGCAACTTAAGAATCACAAACACATAAGTCACACATATGATCATTTAAAAGCACATATCAGTTAAACATGCATACAATTTATACTTTCACTCTCAAGACCATCAAAGATAATCAGATAGCGCAGAACACACATCATTAATCAGACCTCATCTGAGTTGATCATTCCCAATGCTTTAAAAAGAAAGTTGAATTTGGTCTTATCTAGTGGCTTGGTGAATAGGTCAGCCAAGTTGTCACTAGTGTCAACTCTTTTATTATTATCTAGTGGTTTGTATAGCGAATGGGTCCATTCGTTAGTTAACTAGGCTATTCGTTAAGTTATTATCATTCATTATGAAGGCATAACGAATGGTGTCTCATCCGTTACTATAATATAACAAATGAGGCTAACTTAACGAATGGGTCTTTGGCTTATAAATAGGTAGATTGTGTTCATAATTAAGTGTGAGAGAGAGTTCTAAGTTATTATTTATCCTCTACATAAGTTATTATTCTCTCAATAATGTATTCATCCTATTTATCAATAAATTATGTATTTAAGTATTCATCTCGTGTTTATCGAATCGTATTGATGCTTCGAGTTAGCGGCTAGATATTGGTTCGTATGACGTTCACACAAGCAGCCTCATCCTTGGAGTTCAGAAAATAAATCCAAGTATATCTTGAAAAGTCATCAATAATAACTAAGCAATACCTCTTCTTTCTTATACTAGGAACACTCATAGGACCAAAGAGATCCATATGAAGCATTTCCGGCATATTTTTAGTTGAGTTCACAAGTTTTGAATTGTGTGATGACTTGTGCTGATTACCCTTTTGACATGAAATGCATTGGTCATCAAGCTTGAACTCCCTTGTAAGTAAACCAATTACATGTTCACCCTTAACAAGTTTGTTCATGTTCTTTAGATTAACATGACAAAGCTTTCCATGCCATAATTTGGTCTCATTTTTAGTGGATTTTGAAACAAAACAAGTTCCAACCCTAGAAATTGCATCCTTCATCTTCAATTCATATATGTTACCATTTGTAGGAGCCATCATCATAATCATATCTAGAGGAATCACAAATTCAGGTTTGAGGATGAAACAATGAGAATCATCAAACCCAACCTTATAACGTTTATCACATATTGGAGAGATGCTCAAAAGGTTATATTTCAATCCTTCCACATGAAGTACATTATCAAATGAAACTTTGCCATTGGTCATAATACCTTTCCACACTATCTTCCCTCCATTTTCATCACTTCCAAATGCAACAAGCCCTTTAAATTTTTTCTTCATAGTTCACTAGAGACCTCTTGTCACTTGTCATATGTCTGAAACATCCACTATCCATATACCATGCATTATTGAATGGTGTGGACTGTTCTTGCACAAATCAAGCAAAAATGATTAGTTAAGTGATGAAGTACAAGCTACATCAGCTTGCAAATCATCAATGACATGGACAGGTGTTGCATTTGGTTTGGGGTCTTCATACACAACTTCACAAGAGTCATCAGATTCATAACCGGTTTCATGTGATCTCTTCATATATGGAACAATACTCTTGCATTCCTTAACAACATATTCTCTTTACACACTTGCTCTAACTGTTTCAGAAGTCACATGTGTCTCCCTTGTCACTACAGTCTCACTTCTTGGTTTACAAAGAAAACCTTGGGGCTCATACCCATTTTTCAACAAAAACTTTTCATCTCCATTTAACTCCCTTGATTTCTTCCTCCTAAACATCTCCTTTTTAACCTTCACTTCACTTTCTGTTTGCTTTTCATTACAACAGATTTTCCTTCTTAACATTCTTCACAGGGTTTATTCTGATTGGTTGTTTCATTTTTGGATCCTTCTTCTCTTTAACAACAGTCTTCTCTTTCTTGACAACAATTTCAGTTTTCTTGATTACTTCATTTCCTCTGTCAGTTCCAACAGATGATTTCTTTCCTTTTCCCAAGTACTCATCATATATCTTCTTGTACAAACCAAAATCTTGTCCAAACTTGGTAGTATTCGGAACATGAAATGGTTTGAATGTAAATCTCTCATGACATGAATCAGTATGATGTCCATGCACATCACAGTGCATGCACCAAACCTTTCCTTTAAAACTTTCACTTGCTTTCCCCTTCTTAAATATTTCACTTGCCCTTAGGGGTTCAATTCCAATGGTCCTTTGATTCTTGAGCCCATCAAAGTCCATTGAGAAAGGCACAAATTCTTCAATCTTGATATCTTGTCTTTCAGTTGAGCTTTTGACAAATGTTATTCTTTCTAGATTGATTGGTGCATCATCTGAGTTGTCTCTAACGTTGATTGCTTTTTTTCATATTCTTCAATAGTCTCAAATTCTCCAACATCAAAGAGTTCTTGATTTGAGAAAACAGGGTAAACAGGAATAAACGGATTACTATCCAAAGTGTTTTCAGTCTTCTTATTGTTCTTAAACTTTTTCTCCTTAAATGCATCTTTACATGGAGGTCTCACAACATTATATTTACCCTTTGATCCACCACATATGTCAAATAACACATGTTCCCTTCTCATCTATTCATGATGTTTTCTCATCTTGGGTGTGATCTTTGGTAACATTGGAATCTTGCTTCATGGACTTGACTTGCCTTTACCTTTGTCCTTTGAATCACTTTCAATCGAACATTAATCACTTGAGTCACTCAATTCATCTCAGTTTAAACAATCTTCATCAAAGACATCTTCATAAACTTGAATACCAACTGAATTTTCATCATTCTTCTCTTCCTTCAACACAAACTCCCTTTTTTCATCAACCTCAACCCTTTCATATTTTCAATAAACTCTTTCTTTTCCATGAACACTTTTCTAAATTGATCAAGGTATGCCTCTCTCTTCTCCTTGCCAACCTTCAATGAATAGTTGTCATTGAAAGGTGGAGGAACAGTCTTGTATTTGTCTTCTTTCTTGTTCTTGTTGAGTTTCCCACATATGTTTCATGTTGATACTAGATTTTTTAGGAAATCATTCTTAACTTGAAGTGAGGTGTTCTTCAATTTTTCATCCAGAAACATCTTTTTCAACCCTTCAAATTCAGTGTTGTATCTTGATTAGACCATGTAACTATCAATACAATCTTTTTCTAGACTCTTAATTCTTTCATTATAAGTTAAGTCACTTACCTCATAAACATTTATCATGCTTTGTTTATTGATGCATACCTTTTGTAGCTTACTCAATGTCATTCTCAGGGATTCATTTAATTCAAGTAATTCAATCTTTGAAAGATCTGAATGTACCTGTGATAAGAAAGATCCAGTTTCATTCTCCGTTTTGGCCATGAATGCAACATTTGATTTCTCAAACTCACTTGCATGATCACTACAATCAAAATTTTCTTCTTGTTATGCAACCAATGCAACATTCCCTTGGTTTATGGGTTGGTTGGTGTTGTTTCTGTTGGGGTTTACAGGAGCTTGTGGAGGGTTTTGATTATTTCTTTGAAAGTTTTGATTTTGGGGAATAACTTGTTGGTGATTATGGGGCTGTTGGTTGTTGTAGTTGTTGTTGAAATTTATTTGCTGGCCTTGGTTTTGGTTTTGATATTGGTACTGGTTTCTTGGTGTAGCAAACTGATTGTTTTGGAAGTTTCTTGGTTGATTACATTCCCTTGCAAAATGCCCTGACAATTGACAGTTGTAACAAATTGCCTTAGATTTATCAAATCCTATCCTTTCATTGGGATCAGACATAAGGGATCTTCCAGTTCTATTGAACAATCTTTTGCTTCTCAAGGCTAGCATAGCAGCTTGCCATTTCAAGTCCATGTCTTCAAGGTCATCTGCATCAATCTGCTCTAAATCTTCTTGGAACACACTGGTGTGAATCGGGTTTTTAGCCACAAAAGCATTGTATGACTTTGTAAACATTGAGAACAAGGCTTGATATTCACTTCCTTGATTGACCTGTCCGCCACCAATAGGAGTATGTCTACTGGATATAGACGCAGTATCATGATCATTAATCAATTGTACATTGAACCTTGATTGTCCACTTTGATTATTCATGTTGCCAGCAACAAAACTTCTAGGTGTGTCACCCCCATAATCACTTGATTCTTCAATAATAGGCACCTGTTGTAGATTCTTGGTAGACAGATTACCCATTGGTTCTATGAGAGCATTGGTCACCTAAAAACTTGGTTTATCTTCTTTAATCATATTATTTTCGATCATTTCATGCTCTGCTGCTTGTAAAAAGCAAATCACATCATCAAGTTTCACCTGAGAGAAATTTGGCTTCTCTTTTATGAATTTGCTTGCTGTGTACCATTCACCAGAGAGAGATGACAATAGCTTCTTTGTCATGTCATAGTTAGTGATTGCCTGATATGTTCTAAAACATACATATTATTATATAAATATTCTTACACTCTAACTACTTTTGAACCAAGTTTTTATTGAATATTCACCTAATTGGTTCGTATGTTAGTTTAAAGGTTTCAAGAAGATAATGAGTTAAAATAGTATATTAAATCTAAACTATTTTTAATTGATTAATAAGTAATAAAATGAGGAATTAAAGAATGTCATGTGAAGTTTCAAATTAAATTTTGCTATTATTTTGATTTTCAAAAGTGAAGATATTAAATAATCATCCATGTCTCAAGTTCCATCTTTATATTTTGTTGACTGACTTCTTTAAATTCATGGGTGTTGTAGGCCTACAAAAAAAATACTTGGATATTCATGGGCAACGTGAAACAAAAGAGACGGAAAGTGCGCCGCAAGAAAGATCAAAGAAAAAAAGAAGGGAATTAAACCTAATGTTTTCATATATAAAGAAAAAGTTAGCAATTATTATTCTTGTCTTGGAGGTGACGAGAGACAGCAGCAGCCGCATGAAGCAATTGAATATTATTATAATTTATGGATTAAAAGAAAATTCCAGAAGCCACGCCAAGAGGAGATTGAGACAAAATAATGCAAAGGTTATTATTTTCTTTTGGGAGTCGTTCATCGCAAGAAGGAAATGAATTGAAGCAACGATTTTGTGTTCGGGTTTCACGTTTACTCAACAAAACATCCTTATTATTGGCTTCCATTATTTTTATTACGAACTTACTTGCTGAACTTATTTATTTTATTGTTTTGAACATGACTATTGGCTAAATACTTTTAATTATCTAGGCTTGTGATGATGTTTTGTTGATTCTTTTGGACTTGTCGGTTTTCGGGTTTTCTTTTTTGGGATTTTGATTAATTAATAGTCTTGATCAGATTTATTGGATGTGTCTCGTGCGTACTTACTTTTAATTTATGTCTAAATGAATGTTTCACATGTTTATTTGATCGAAAGTCTTTTGATTATAGGTTGCATGTTAGGGTTGTTGACTGTGTGTTTGCAACTTGTTTATGGTTTATTGAGCTCATTCACCACAGAAACTGATTTTTGGCATTTAATTAGAAGTTTATATTCTTACCTATGATATCCAACGGGTGATAAGTAGTCAGGTTTGTCTGCATTGTTAGGGCTTTAGGTTAAATTATCTAACAGGAGATTTGCCTATTTTTGCCTTAATTTCACAGTTAACCCGTATCCTCTATACTGTTCATAGGCCATCCCGTGTATTTAGGTGCATTGAGATAGTGAAACTGACGAGTTAGCTATTTTTTAGGGTAATTAATCATAGTTGGTGAACTGACAGGTGAACCAATAAGCCGGTGTTTTTACATGATCTCTAGAATTTCCTCTTATGTGACACCTTGACAGTGATTAGGAATCCATTAGGTTTTCCTAGGGGTTTCATATCTTTAGATTCCCGGTTCCCACAGCATTTTCCCGCAACCAATAAAAGCCCGAGTCATCACAATTCAGATTTCTTGCCTAGGTAACCCTTGCTTTCATTTGAATTTACTAAAATTTTTATTCGGTAATTTATTTTGTTAGTTTAAGTAACTTATTATATTAGTTAAAATTAGTTTAATTAATTATTAGTTTCAAAATAAAATAAATAAAAATCCAAAAATAATATTTTCTTAATTACTAATTTAATTAGTTGTTAGAACTAGTCTCGTTAACTTAATAAGTGTCTCTAGGGTTCGATATTCCCGGTCTTCCCATAGTTATTCTACACCCGATAGGTTCACTTGTCTGTTGCTAGTGGTTTTGTTTAGGGTATTCTAGGTTTTTAGTACTCGTTGTGCTTGGTCATTATTTGATAAAATTTTATATACCACTTCGTGCACATTAAGTTTTTGGTGCCGTTGCCGGGGACACTTGGTAATCGCGAACTAGTTTCTATTTGCTTTTTGTTAATTTGTAGTTTTAGTTTTAAGTTAATTATTTAGTTTTAATTTTTTTATTATTATTTAATTGCTCTTGATTTCTATATGTGCCTTTATTGTAACGTGTGTGCTTTAGGGATAAGCTTGGGTCCTCATTATTTTTACAGCGTATGCGACGTACACATTCACTTGGACCACCAGAGTTCACTGTTTTTGACGAACCCGAGAGATATTTTCGTGAGCGCCATAGGGAATTTCGAGATATTTCACGTGCTCTACACGAAAGCAAGGTACACGTTTGATTCCATTTTAGATATGGGTGATGCTAACCCCCCTAGGCGTACGGTTCACTCGAGAGCGAATGAGGGAGTTATGGGGAGACGGTCTGCTATCACACGTCCGGCGATGCCCGATGCTAATAATTGGCAGATTCTGACCAACGTCATGAATTCCATCACTAATTCTACCCCATTTAACGGGCTTGAAGACGAGGACTTGCCGGGCCATCTGAACAAATTCACTCGTATTTGTGACATTTTCAATATTGCAAACGTCACTCGTGCTTCTATCTACCTTCATATTTTTCCATTTTCTTTAGAGAGTCGTGCTTCGTCATGGTTGTAAAACCTTCCCCCTAGGTCCATCACTACATGGGATAATCTTCAACCTGAATTCCTTAAGAAGTATTTACCGCCATCTAAAGCCTTGCGACTTCGTGATTAGATCTGTTCCTTCCGCGTGGACCCTGACGAGCCATACTCTTTGTCTTGGGAAAGGTTCCGTAATCTGCTTAGTAGATGCCCCCAACATGGTCTACTCGAATGGGCTGTAGTCAAGAATTTCTATACGGGCTGACCTTTGAGATGCAGAAGAGATTCAGTACGTCAGCTAGAGGAAACATGTTAGAGAAGCTGGATATAGATGAGTGTGAGTCGTTGTTTGAGAGTTTTGCCCTAGCCGAACAGCAGGAGCCGTCCTCCCGAGGTACTTCTAAAATCACCACCTATTCCGCTCGAGGCATTTAACAAGTCTCGAATGATACTAGCATCGCGACTGCGTTAAAGGCAGTGCAGAAGGATATCCTAGAAATGAAGAAGATCGCTCAGAAATGTGAAATCTGTCGTGGAGCGCACGATACAATTGATTGTACGATCGATCAGTAGGAGAAGGTGGACTACTTGGGAAATCAGAATAGAGGAGCAAATGCCTACGGAAACTCAGGATGGAGAAATAGCTCCAACTATGGTTGGAGGTCGGGAGGTAATACTCAGGGTTTTCAGCAGAGGCAGGAGCAGGTTCATGTAAGTGGCCTAGAGGCAGCAGGGAGTTCGAGTGCGGGGAAGAGTTGCGGTATGGATCTGGATCTTAAGGAGCTTCTAACTAAGAAATCTACCATACTTTCTCACCTTATTGATAGAGATAATAACACACAATAGAGATTGGTTGGGCACAACACCCTATTGAAGAACCAACAGTCGTCATTTTTGGAGATTTCTCGAAAGGTGGATGATATGATGAAGCAGATGCTACCTAATAACCAGGTTGGAGCGTTTCAGGGTAGCACGGAGCTTAACCTGAAGGCACAGTTGAAGGCGGTGACCACCCACAGTGGCAGAGGAGGTGATCGAGAGCAGTCTCGGGCAGATGATGAAGAGCCGATGGATGAGGAGATAGAGATGGAGACTCCAATAAGGACGCAAAAGAGGTGAGTCCCAGCAAGTACTGCGTCAAAAAGTGGGTCTCCCGCAGAGAAAATGGTTGAGAAGGATATTAAAGAGTAGAAGAGTCTCGAAGTCGATCTTACTCGAGTTTCATATCCTGCTCGTCTTCTGCGGCAGAAGTATGCACAGGAATACGGACATTTCTTGGACATGTTTATACAGCTAAAAATCAATCTTCCATTTTTCGAGGCACCCCAGCATATGCCTAAATATGCCAAATTCTTAAAAGATCTTCTTTCGAATAAGAAGAAGCTGGAGGGGATTTCGACAGTATGTCTAAATGAAGGATGCTCTACGGTAGTCCAGAACAATCTGTAGGAGAAATTAGCAGAACCGGGACACTTCACGATTCCGTGTTTGTTTGGCAGCTTGACTGAGAGCTACGCGTTGGCCGATTTAGGTGCTAGCATAAATCTGATGCCATATTCTCTGCATAAAAAGCTAGACCTTGGCGAGCCAGTCCCGACGCGCATGAGTTTATCCTTGGCTGACCGTTCGGTCAAATATCCACGGGGAATCGTGGAAAACGTACTCGTTAAAGTCGATAAATTCATTTTTCGCGTGGATTTTGTAATTCTTGACATAGAGGCTGACGATCAGGTCCCATTCATTTTGGGACGACCCTTCCTTCGTACTGCTAAAGCGCTTATTGACGTCTTCGATGGAAAGATTACACTTCGTGTAGGGGAGAGGAACGTCACCTTCGATGTCTTCAAATCGATGAGGAACTCCAGTAGTCAGGACAATTCCGTTTACTTTCTTGATACGTTCATATCTCAATTCGAGTGATGTGTTGACTACGTCTCTAGAGCAGATTTGCTCAATCAGGAAGACGAGGTTGATGTTCCCCGGAGCATGGCCTGAGCACTCTTGTTGGCTCAACTCCTTAATACCCTGAGGTGTTCACGGTTGCCGATAGCGCCAAGGCACCACCTTCCCTCGAGCTTAAAGAGCTACCTCCTCATTTGGAGTATGCTTTCTTGGACGGTGATGCGGATTTTCCCGTCATCATTTCTTCTCAGTTGATGGATGATGAGAAGTTGAGGTTGGTTGATGTGCTCAAGGCACACAAACAGGCTATTACGTGGAAACTCATGGACATTCAGGGCTCAGCTCGAATTTTAGCACGCATATGATACTCATGGAGGATGAGTACAACCCTGTAATCCAACCTTAGAGGAGGCTCAACCCTAACATGTCGGAGGTGGTCAAAAAGGAGGTTATCAAAAACTCCTTGACGCAGGCCTGATCTATCCCATCTCCGATTCTTCATGGGTGAGTCTTGTTCAGGTCGTCCCTAATAAAAGACGGATGACGGTTGTCACTAACGAACGTAACGAGCTTATTCCGACTAGGAAAATCACACGTTGGTGGGTGTGCATCGACTACAGGAGGCTTTAAGACCCTACGAGGAAAGACCACTTTCCTCTTCCGTTCATAGATCAGATGTTGGAGCGTCTATCGAGATGACAGATTTAATGTTTTCTTGATGGATTTTTGGGTTATTTCCAGATCCCGGTTGCACATGAGGACCAGGAAAAGACCACATTTACATGCCCATACGGTACCTTGCGTACAAACGTATGCCTTTAAGGTTATGTAATTCTCCAGCTACTTTCCAGCGTTGCATGGTACCGATATTCCAGGACATGATCGAGAGTTCCATGGAGGTTTTCATGGATGATTTTTCGGTATGTGGGGACTCATTCGATCAATGTCTTTCTAATATTGAATGGATGATGAAGCGGTGCATAGAGACTAAGTTGATCCTGAACTGGGAAGAGTGCCACTTAATGGTGAGTAAAGGCATTGTGCTCGGGCACAAGATTTTGAGAGACGGTATTGAGGTAGACAGAGCTAAAATCAACACTATCAGTAAACTTCCTCCACCGACTAGTGTGAAATCCGTTCGTAGTATTCTCGGGCATGCGGGATTTTATCGTATGTTCATTAGAGATTTTTCTAAGATCACCCTTCCCATGACTCGCCTTCTAGAGAAGGACATCGCATTCGACTTCGATGCTGATTTTCTGAAGGCGTTTGAGTTTCTCAAGGGGAAGTTGGTCAACGCCCCTATCTTAGTAGCACCCGAAGGGAGCTTACCCTTCGAGCTTATGTGCGAGGCTAGTGATTTTGTAGTTGGGGTTATTCTAGGTCAGCGGAAGGACAAGCACTTCTATCCTATCTATTACACGAGTAAGACCCTCAATGATGCTCAGGATAATTACCCGACTACTGAGAAGGAGCTTCTAGCAGTGGTCTTCGCATTCAACAAATTTCGTTCTTATCTCGTGTTTTCCAAAACCATCGTTTGTACTGATCATGCGGCATTGCGTACCTATTCGCCAAATAAGATGCCAAGCCTCGCCTGATATGATGGATTCTCTTGCTTTCCGAGTTCGATATTGAGATTAGAGATAAAAAGATAGCGTAGAATGTTATTGCGGATCACTTATCACGTTTGGAGGATTCGAAGAGAGAGGAGATTATAGAGAATGCCATCGGGGATATGTTTCCCCACGAGTCGTTGATGATGGTGAGAGTGAGGTATGAGAGAGAGCCAGTTTTGTACGTGAGTGCTAAAGAGGAGGGTCTGCCATGGTTCTCCGACATTGCGAATTATTTGGCCGAAGGAGTGGTGGTCAAGGGGATGAGTTATCAGCAGAGGATAAAGTTTTTCGCAGATGCCAGCCGCTACATATGGGATTCACCGTATTTCTTTCGTGTAGGCGCCGATCGATTGTTGAGGAGGTGTGTGAGTAGGGAAGAGGGCCGCGAGATTCTTAGGCATTGTCATGAGGGTTTAACTGGAGGCCACCATGGTTTGTCTTCCACCGCTAGGAAAGTTCTAGATTCCGGCTTTTATTGGCCATCGATTTTCAAAGACTCACACGATTTGTCAAACAGTGTGATGCGTGTCAGCACACTGGTAACATCTCATCCCGTAATGAGATGCCCCAAAACCCTATTCAGGTTTGTGAGGTTTTCAACGTTTGGGGGATTGATTTCAGGGGTCCGTTCCCTTCTTCTCGAGAGAACCGATACATCCTCGTGGCTATCGACTATGTTTCCAAGTGGGTTGAGGCACAAGCCTTGCCCACCAATGACGCTAGAGTTGTAGTGGGATTCTTGAAGAGGTTGTTTAGTCGGTTTAGATCTCCCAAGGTTCTTATCAGTGATAGCGGCACACATTTTTGTAATGCCCAGATGGAGAAGGCGTTGGCACGGTATGGGGTCACCCACCGGTTGTCCACCGCCTATGATCCACAGACGAGTGGGCAAGTGGAGAGCGCAAACCGAGAAGTGAAGCGAAATCTGGAGAAAACTGTCGGTAAGAACCGAAAGGACTAGTCCGATAAGTTGGACGATGCACTTTGGGCTTTCTGCACAATGTTTAAAATGCCTATTGGGACCACACCCTTTAGGATGGTTACGGGAAAGCGTGTCATTTACCGGTTGAGTTAGAGAATAGAGCATATTGGGGCGTTGAGATCCGTTAATCTTGACGAAACCCAAGCTGTGAGAAACCGGTATCTCCAAATTCATGAGGTTGAGGAGTTGAGAGATGAGGCGTACACAAGATAATGGAGTTATAAGGAACGTATGAAGGCGTTGCACGATCGAAAGTTGAGGTAGGTGAAAGAGTTCAAGTGTGGGGATCAGGTGTTGGTTTATAATTCCCGTCTAAAGTTATTTCGAGGTAAGCTTAAATCGAGATGGGTTGGTCCGTATACGGTGAAAGCGGCATTCCCACACGGTGCAGTTGAGTTAGTTGATCTTGAGGGAGAGCGTGGAAGATGAATGGCCATAGGTTAAAGCATTATATCAGTGGTCCGGTTGATTCGATCGAGGAAGATGCATTTCTCCTCGACATCCCTACTTTGATTGCTTGATAGGGATAGGCCTCAGGAAATACCCGCGTGTAGAGTTTGTATAATTTTTTTTGTTTTCTTTTGTTTTTTTTATTTGAGTCAGTTTTAAGTTTTATAGTCTGTTTGATGTCTGCTTTGGGTGCTTTGAGCTTTGTTTTGCAGGTTTGGATACTTTCGTTCATACTCAATCTCCATTCGGACTGGGGGGGGGGGTTCTGAGCTAATTTGTTTGTAGAGGGTACCCAAAAGCCTTGGCCACGAATGAAATGCTATACGGTCTCTTTAACGGAACATGACATACGAAGATCACTGCCGTATTACCAGGGGAGTCTGTTCCATTTTCTTTATGCTTTGTTTTATTTTATTTTATATTATTTCTACTTTTTTTTGTCTTTTTCTTGTCTCCCATTGAGGACAATGTGAAATTTAAGTGTGGGGATGGGAAACTGGCGTTTTTATATATATATATATATAATGTTTTTGATGGTTGGTTAATTTGTATATGTTTTAGTTCGTTTATTCTTTAGTTTTAATCATTTATTTTAGGAACTTCGATACTTCATACATGTATTATTGGATTTCAGGTCACAGGCGTTAAAGTACTCAATTTAGACCTGTGGTGACACGGAATGAAGACCCGGGACGTCCAGCACGAGAAACGATACATATTAATAAAGTTTGCTGGTGACAAGACCCATCGCGATACGCGATGGGCTTGCTTGAGGACCCATCGTGTATCGCGATGGGATTTAAAATAACGTTGACTTATCGCGATGGACCAGTGAAGACTCCATCGCGTATCGCGACGAGGTGTACAGATGGGAGTTAGGGTTTATATCATAATTTTCCATCATAAACAACCCTAACTCGTTTTTTATCAAGGAGGCGATTTCCAGCAGTTCCAAGAGGCGATTTCACCATTGTAGTTCGTTTCAAGACCATATCTATGATCCATATCATCATTATTGACGATTTGATGATGTCGCTCCTCGGCTAATCTCCTAGAATCTCACCCCGGATGTATAGTTTGTAACTTTTACAGTTTTTCTCATGTGACTAAGAACACTTTTGTATAATTATTGATGGTAGATATATGATTATTGATGTTTGATATTTCTGTGTGTTCAATCGGTTTAGTTTTACGTTTGTCTAAACGATATGTTACCAGTTGCTAGATAATTGATCATATGACTATTTGATTAGCTTGAATACAATAAAACATATGATTGCCCTTAACTGAGTCACACTGACAAGGACTATTTGATAACCAGTGACTTGTGTAAAGTGATTGTTGATGTGTAAGGTTTTGTCCGATTGATCAGTCTGTAGTTAATCATTAATAATTTATCTGTTAGGTTGCATGAGATTATTGTAGGTTGCTTACTTGAATTCCCGGGTGTGATTTCCTCTTTTTAATTGATTGAAACTCGTTTACTTGCTTTTTTGCTTAATTCTCAAAATTCAACTTAATTGCTTGTGTGATCAGCACTAAAAACCAGTTACTTCATAATATTAAATCTGTACACAATTTTCATTAACAACATACTCCTGGTGGATACGATACCTTTCTTATCATATCTACATAGTTTAACTAGGTTTTGATTGACTCAAACGACGGTCATCAAAAATGGCACCGTTTCCGGGGAGTTAGTACGCTTAGTGTTTTTCGTGTTATTTGATTTTTGTGTTTAATTTTAATTTGAGTCTTAATTTTTGTTTTCAGTTTTTAGTTTAAATTTTATCTTTTCTATTTTACGCGGGGTTTGTTATTTGTGCAGATAGCATGTTTAACACCCATCACTCAGGCAGACAGTCACCGTTAATTTTCGAGCCCGAGATTAAGAGACTAGCTTAGCAGAACCGAGCCCATAACAGAAATTCAGAAATGGCAGATCAAGACCAGAACCAAAACCAACATTAAAACCAGAACAAAAACCAGAACTAATACCCACTCCCACAATATAACGCGTTTCAGCCAGACAACATACCTTCGCCACCAGACTTCAATAACCAAAACAACCAAAACAACTTAGCTCGTGCTTCTAGAACCCGAAACTGAAACCGAAGACGAAACCTTGACCGAAACCTTGACCAGGCTGAACCTTCAGTCCCATATAACACCCCTAACCGAAGAACTCGGATTAATCTTGATGATGCTGTTCCGACATTCCGACAGAAGATGAAGACGAGGGGGAAGAAAATGAGGTGAATCCGGGTTTGGAAGTTGAGGATGAGGTTGATCAGTGGGTTAGAAGGAATCAGGAAGTTGAGCCCGAGAACGAGGGGTACGAGAGGGAAAATGAAAGGAATGAGAATTTGGAGGCAGAGCTAGAAGAACCAGTAGTTCGAAGACTGGGTGATGCGGTTAACAGGAACAGGGAAAGGAATGATATGGGGCGGAACAGGGTTAACCAAGTGGAAAGACCCGAACGAGTTTGAAACATTCAGGTGAACAGAGGTGGTATGGTAAATCCCGGGGGCGAAGGAATTTTGTAGCCCCGATTCATGGTGTTAACAGTCGGTTCAGACCGGCTATCTCAGATGGAGCATCCCCATTGGTTCTACAGGTGCGAGTGCATGGACAACCGACTTTTAAGTCCAGGACATCATATATCAACATCATACCACATTTTCACGGGATGACTTCTAAGGACCCGTATTCTCACTTGACCGATTTTTCGGCTATTTGCGAGTCGATTGGAGATGGTACTTATGATCAAGATGAGGTTCGGTTGCGGTTGTTCCAGTTTTCATTAAAAGATAAGGCAAAGAACCGGTTTAACTCGCTGCCGATGCACAGTATCGGGAACTTGGCCGAAATGCAGCAACTATTTTTTTTAAATGAGTTTTATTCGCAGTCAAAGACGAGTGAGGCCCGAATGAAGATTCGTAATTTTTCACAGTTATCGGGTGAGTTGTTTCACGAAGCATTTATCAGGTACAAGGAGATGATCAGAAAATGCCCACATCACCAGATTGAGTTGTGGGAATTGGTGAAATACTTTGTAGACGGGCTAACATACGAGGACCGAAAACATTTGAAAGTCTCATGTAATGGCCAGTTGCTGAATCAACTTAAGGAAGATGATTGGGATTTCTTAGAGTTTATGTGTGAAGATTCCAAATCAGAAGCAGAAGCTGAAAGGCGAAGACGTGGTACTTCTTCCAGGTCAGTTAAATCAGTCACGAGTGAGTCTGAACGGATTGCTGAATTGGAACGTGAGCTGGCTGGGTTAAGAAAGGGTAAGAAGAAGGAAGTCGTGAAAGTTGGAGTTAAATTTCCGGTATGTGATGATTATGGTGAACTCGGGCATAAGGTAGAAAATTGCCCCGAGTTCTATGATGACGAGAAAGATGATACTGATGAGGTGAATTATGCTTACAGGGATTCCAAGGGTCAAGGGGTGAATTCAAACACTTATCACCCAGGCCTGAGGAATCGCCCGAACTTTCGCTACGGGAACGCGTTTTCACAGTTGAACCCGAACTTTCAGGGAACAAGCCAAAACAGGTCGCGGGGTAATTTCCGTCAGGGCGGTTATCAGCAGCAGGGTTCGTACAACCAGAATCGAGAGTATAACAGGGACGGAAACCGGGGTGGAAACTCTTCGGTTAATCAGGACCAGCAGAAAGGGTCCTCGGGAAATTCGGATGAGTCGGTGCATTCAAAGTTGGATGCATTGTTGAAAGTCAAGACTGATCATAAGGCCAAAACGAAACAGCAGTTCGAGTTGTGAGATAAATCTTCAGAGACGATGTTGAAGCAGATTGGTCAGCTCGCTACAGATGTAGCAAAGTTACAGCAGAATACGGGCCAACTCCCGAGTGACACCACAATCAATCCGAACCACTACAGCTCCGGTTCGAAAAAGCACGTCAATCAGGAAAGTATTTTAGGTAGTGGTTTGGAGTATGATAACAAAGTTGGGTTCCACCACCATTGGTTGAGGGGGTGGTGGAAGAGATTGATGAAAATCTCGTCAGTGATGACGAGCCAGAACTGGGTAAATTAAATGAACCTAACCAAAGTGAAACTCGGGGCAAGGAGATGGTGAAAACCGTCCCCTATCCCGATACCTTGTTGGCGCCATCGAAGGCGAAGATGGCATTAAAAAGGGGCCCACAACAAGAGGGAAATGTGGGAAACGTTTAAACAGGTTAAAATCAATATACCCCTCTTAGATGCCATAAAACAAATTCCCGCCTATGCTAAGTACTTGAAGGAATTGTACACACAAAAAAGGAGTCATAAGATTCCAAAACAGATTGACTTTATCGACAATGTGAGTGCAATTCTCTCGGGTTCGCTTCCAACGAAGCTTCAAGATCCGGGAACGCCCATTATACCCATTCAGGTGGGTGATTCTAAAATGAATCGGGCGCTTTTAGATCTTGAAGCTAGCATCAATATTCTCCCGGGAAGTCTATACCATCAGTATGACTTCGATCCGCTTCGGGCAGCTGCTACCACGGTTGTCCTGGCTGACCAGACACCGAAACTTCCCCGAGGAATATTGACTGATGTTATTTTTAAGGTGGAAGAATTTTATTTTCTAGTTGACTTTTTAGTCCTCGATTATGTTTCGGGTGAAAGGACCAAACAGCCTACGATTATCCTTGGTAGACCATTTTTGGCTACCGCAAATGCCAACATTAATTGCAGAAATGGTACTGTTGACATGGCACTTAGTAATCATAAGCTGAGGATTAATGTTTTCACACGTGGAGATAACTCTCCGTTCTATGACGAGTGCTTCATGGCTGATGTCATTGACGAGTGCATCCCGCTTTACGACTCTGTCGTCAGCACGAATGGCACAGTGGAGACGTGTTTTTTGTTTGACAAGTTACAGGTGGAAACAGACAAGTTGCTAGAAGAGGAGGAGAAACAAATGGAGATCGCTGCTGTGCGAGAAAATCGTCCACCATGGTCAGTTCAGGCGGAACCACTTCCCGAGAAGATCGATACCGGGTTGATACCGTCAATATTGGAAGCGCCAAAAGTAGATCTGAAAGAGCTCCCAAATCATTTAAAATATGTTTTTCTTGGTAAGAATAATACTTTGCCTGTTATTATAGCTTTTAACTTATCTTTTGAACAGGAAAATGCTTTGATGGCGGTGCTGGTTGCGAACAAGGAAGCAATCAGGTGGTTGATAGTGGATTCGAAGGGAATCAGTCCTTCGATCGTGATGCACAAGATTTTTACAGGCCCGACTGTCAAACCTGCACACGATGCTCAGCGGAGACTGAACCCGAACATGAGGGAAGTGGTGAAGAAAGAAGTGCTGAAGTGGTTGGATGCTGGCATTATCTTTGCCATATCAGACAGCACGTGGGTGAGCCCGACACAGACAATACCGAAAAAGGCCGGCATCCATATCGTCAAGGACGACTCAGGTAACGAGGTCGCGACCCGGCCGGTAACCGGGCGGCGCATTTGTATTGATTATCGAAAACTGAATGCGGCAATATCGAAAGATCACTTTTCACTTCCGTTTATCGATCAAATCGTCGAAAAGCTATCTGGTCAAAAATTTTATTGCTCTTTAGATGGGTATTCCGGGTGTAACCAGATAGCTATTCATCCTGAGGATCAGGAGAAGACTACGTTTACATGCCCGTATAGCACATTCGCGTTTAGGAGAATGTCATTTGGTTTACGTAACGCCACCGCTACCTTTCAAATGTGCATGTTGAGTATATTTCAGATATGGTGGGGGAGTCTTTAGAAATCTTTATGGATGATTTTTCGATTTTTGGTACATCTTTTGAGTCATGTTCAAATCAACACGAAAGAGTTTTGAAAAGATGTGTTGAAACGAACTTGGTTCTTAGTTGGGAAAAGAGCCATTTTATGGTCCAAGAGGGAATTGTATTGGGCCATGTTGTGTCGAGTCGTGGGATCGAGGTGGACCGGGCTAAGGATTTAAGTTATTTCTACTCTACCTCATCCCACGAATGTCAAAGGCATTAGATCGTTTTTGGGGCATGCCGGGTTTTATAGACGGTTTATTAAGGGTTTTAGTGATATTATCAAACCCCTATGCAATTTATTACTTAAGGATGTCCCGTTTGACTTTAATGATGAATGTGCTAAGGCCTTTGATAGTCTGATATTGAAATTAGTTGAAACCCCGATCTTGCAATCACCCGATTGGAGTTTACCTTTTGAAATAATGTGTGATGCAAGTGATTATGCGGTCGGGGCTATTTTGGGACAACGCTTTGACAAGAAACCCGTTGCCATATACTATGCGAGTAAAACTCCCTCGGATGCACAATTGAATTACACAACAACCGAGAAAGAGTTACTAGCAGTAGTATATGCTCTAGATAAATTCAGGTCATACAGATGGGTTTTGCTACTGCATGAATTTGATCTAGAGATTCGGGACAAGAAAGGAATTGAAAATGTTGTTGCAGATCACTTGTCCCGAATTATGGTGAAAAATGGGAACACAGACGGGCCCATTAATGAGTCCTTCCTGGATGAGCACATCTTGGCAGTCTCACAAAATCTCTGGTTTGCTCATATTGTTAATTTTAAAGTTTCAAGTGACATACCCGAGCATTAGCCAAGGAGAAAGAAGAAACAGTTGATGTCCCAAGCTAAACAGTACATTTGGGATGATCCAGACTTGTTCAAGATTGGTGCAGATCTGATGATCAGACGATGCATACCCAAGGAGGATGTCAGATCGGTGTTGGAATACGCACATTCGTCTGCGCGTGGTGCTCATTTTAGTGGCCAGAAAACTGCTCAAAAAATTCTAACGAGTGGTTTATTTTGGCCATCATTTTTTAAGGATGCTCATGAGTTCGCGACACACTGTTTAAAGTGTCAACAACTCGGGAGCATTTCTAAGAGGGATGAGATTCCCTTGAACCCGGTCCTTGTAGTTGATATTTTTGATGTTTGGGGGATCGATTTCATGGGCCCATTCCCAAATTCGCACGGTAATTTCTACATCCTAGTGGCCGTCGACTGTAACATCCCCAAAATTTCGATCCAAAAAGGACAAGTTAGTAAAACTAAAGGGGTTTAAAAATAAAAATAAAATAAAAATCCTGATTTATTGACCATCGCGATACGCTATGGGCATACCCAAAGAGGCCATCGCGATACACGATGGTCCTTGATGACACATCCACACGTGTCACTCGGAGGTGACACGTGGCATACGACGTGACACGTGGCAGGCCACGTGTCAACACGTGGCAGAGGGTGGTTAAGACAGTGACACGTGTCCGCCACGTGGCGACACGTGGCACTCTCTGAGTAACGCGTTTCATCGCGATACGCGATGACCAGAAGGAAAGGTTCCATCGCGTATCGCGATGGGACCACTTTTCAGCTATAAGTAGGAAGGCCATGACACCTTCATTCTCACACCAAATCACCTCTCTCTCTCTCTAGAAACTTCCTCTCTCTACTTCGGTTTCCGTGCCACCGACCCGAAGTTCGTAATCCGTACCATATACCAACGACACCTCGAAACGCGTTCGAAGTTCGTACCGACAAATCCGATGACTGGCGCACCTCGTTTTGCGTGCCGACCTCGAAACGCATGACGACCTCGTAAACCATGTCGACCCTCGTTTTGCGTGCCGACCTCGAATCCGTACCAAATACCAACGACACCTCGAAGTTCGTACCGACAAATCCGATGACTGGCGCACCTCGTTTTGCGTGCCGACCTCGAAACGCATGACGACCTCATAAACCATGTCGACCCGAGACGACCGACATTCTGCCTCGAAGTACGTGCATGACCCGGGGACTCCCGAACGTTGACTCGATTTGCGTGCTGAGGAGATTGTTGATCAAGATTCTCAAAAGTACGTGCAAGCGTCGAAGTGCTGCCCGAGAATCTAGAATATAATAAGCCAAGCAAGGTAGAGGTTCTGTCCAAATAAAATATTATTATCTCAAGGCTTAGACCCTAGTCAGGTGTATAGCCTAGATCTTGATCAAATCAAAAATAACAAAATAAGATTTCTTTATAATTAAAGAAATACAAAATTTTATATAAAAAAATGTTATAACTAAAACATAACTTCTTTATGGTTAAGAAATATAAGTATTCATATACATGGGAATATAGTTAAAATAATATTTCTTCAAGAGTAAGAAATATAAGTTTTACCTACAAGATGTATAGTTAAAAATAGTGTTTCTTTATAATTAAGAAACATGAGATTTTATATACAAAGGTTATAGACAAATGACGTTTCTTCTTGAAGAAGAAACATATCATAGACATTTCTTCTTGAAGAAGAAGAAACATAGCAAATAAAGAGAAAGGATTCATGTCCAAAATATTTTATACAAATGATCAATCAAGGTTTAAGTTATCAAAACTAGACTAAAGGTCTATAGCCGGATTAAGAGACGATCCGGGTATTTACATAAACCTATTTTATTACAGGTCAATCATTCAATCAATCATTCATTCATTCATTCACAAAGGTTTTCAAACGAGATCACCACATCATTCAGAACAGACAGTCACAGGTTAATACGTTAAACCTTTTTCAATCAGTCAAGATAAATGGGTTGTTTATCTTAAACAAAGACAGTCAAAAAGAGATTTATGGGATTACGTGATCCCTATTAAAATACAAGATAGAAAATAAAAGCAACTCAGACCGAGTACACATGTGTTTGGATCCGAACATAATCAATCTAGTCTATCAGTCAAGGCTACGTGGCCGCAGACTAGAGGTCATAATAAAAGTTCTCCAAAGGGTATCAACTCCCGGAGAACCGTAATTGTGTGTGTATGGCAGTGGCACAATCCCATAAATAATAGACGTTTTTGCTGAGATTGTTTCATTAAAACTATCTTGTCAGTCAAAGAAAGATTTATAAAAATGTTTTACAACGATTCACCAGCATATATCTGACGTATTTTCCCCCCAACATTTCAGGAATTAAAGTTAGCACAGGTAGCAAGGAATTATAGTCATCCAAGAAGATAGATGTTCGCAAGGTTTAGATGGCTCAGTTTTAAATCATTAAAATATTCCAAACAATATTTATTAGTAAAATTCAACTAAGGTTTATAAATCAAAGTCTCGGGTAATTATTATCCGAGAAATCTTTCACATAAGTTAATATTTTATTTAAAGGTTTACAATTAAACTAAATGTTTCAAAAAGATAAATTTATATTTTATTTTTAATAAAGACTTCCGCTAAATAACCGTAACTCTGATATATTTTCAAAACAGGTACCAACTATTTGTGACATGCCTAGACCCTAAGTACGGGTGTGACATCGACTATGTTTCTAAATGAGTTGAGGCGATAGCCACTAGGACAAATGATCATATAGTTGTTTGCAATTTCGTTCAAAGTAACATATTTTCTGGATTTAGAGTCCCCCGAACCATCATAAGAAATGGGGGATCACAATTTAAAAACTTTAAATTCGGGAAATTGCTTAAACGATTCCTTACCATCCACAAACGAGTGGACAAGTTGAAGTTTCCAATAGGCAAATAAAACAGATTTTGCAGAAGACCGTTCGGGCGGACCGAAAGGATTGGCCAACCAAGTTAACCAATGCTCTATGGGCCTACCGAACCGCTTATAAAACGCCAATTGGAACCACTCCTTATAGACTTGTGTATGGAAAGGATTGCCATTTACTGGTTGAAATTTCACAAAGAGTGTTTTGGGCAACTAAACAGGTTAATATGGATTATGATGATGCAGGTAAGGCGAGAAAATTAGCTTTGTGCGAGATCGAGAAGTTGAGAGAAGAGGCATACGATTGCGCATCCGCTTACAAGGCAAAGATGAAGAAAGTTCATGACGCTAACATCCGGTTGAAAAAATTGAGGTTGGTCAAATAGTTTGGTTATACAACACAAGGATGAAGCTCTTCCCGGGTAAGTTGAGAAGTAAGTGGACGGGCCCGTATTTGATTGTAAAAGTCGGGAATCATGGTCAGTACGAGATTGAAGACTTTGATGATCATTTGAGGCAAGTGGAAAATGGCTATAGATTGAAGCCATATTTGGAGATGAAGGACATACACGAGAGGGATGAGGAATCGGTGAATTTCATTTTGACTTCACTGGTTTATGAAGATAAATGAGTTCGAGGCACTGTCGAGCTGTAGACTTTAAATTCAGCGCTTACGGGAGGCAACCCGGGGATTGTTAGAGTCTGTCTAGTTTGTTTTCATTTTGTTGAGTCTTGTGCTTATTGTCGTCTCGAGTTTTGTGCATCAAATGCCAAGTGTGGGGAAGCTCGTTGAAGAGTTGGAAGTTCGAGAAGTTCGATAAGCATTTGGTCAAATTACAAGTCTTTCCAAGTACGTAAAGGTGTTTTGAGTTTGGAAACGTGTTCAGGGTGATGTCGGGATGCCGAAAAGTGGTCAGGTCAGAAAATGTTCGGGCCCGTTTTCGTAAAATTTTGTTTCTAAACAGAGCCCATCGCGATCCTCCATTGCGTACAGCGACGGAGGAGGAGCATCAGACATCTATGACGTCATCGCGATACGCGATGACGTCACCAACACCCCATCGCGTATCACAATGGGGTCTGAACCCTAATTGAATTCAATTGGGTGGCGATACGCGATCGCCACCCATTTGACCCATCGCGTATTGTGATGGGTTGTGGTTGACCGAAAAAATTTTATATAAATCTGTCCTTTCTTCTTCTTCTTCCTTCTTCTTCTTCTTCCCTCTCTCCGGCGACACCCCACCGCCACTGACCACGGTCATCCATCCATCCACCACCATTCACCACCCACCGCCGGTAATCCATCCACCACCAGACACCCTTACTCTCACCTATCACCACCACTCCTCACCGCCGCAACCACTATCCACCATATTCACTGACGTCACCAACACTCCACTCCACCACCACCGCTTTCCCCGTTACAACCCCCAATACCAGACACCACCGTAGACCACCGCTATTCCACCTATCATCACCATCACCGTCTCCGTCTATCGCCGCCACTGCCACCACTTTTATTATCTTTTTCGTTCAAACCGACATCGAGGTACGTATTTTATATTATTAAATTATGTCGGAATTTCAAAGGTAATTTTTTGTTTTAGATATTTTAAATACTGTGGGCGGTTATTGTTGGGTCTATCGGGACAGTTGCATGGTTATTGGTTTGTTACTTAGAGATTACGGTTGTCGGGATTGTTGCTTAGTGTGTTTCGAAACATTGTCGGGTGGGGTTGGTTTGTTCGTTCGTTAACTTGAGGTTTCCGAGTAGGTTTGTTCCAATTCTCGTTAAACGTGAGGGCGTGACGAAACGGGTTTTAAAAGTTCATAATTTAAAATCATTATTTTATTATTAAATAATTGATAGTGACGGTTCGATCTGAAACGCTTATTTTTGAACTACATATTTTATTAGTATTTTATTTTATTTTCAAAACCCGATTTGTCGCATCTTCTTTCTTACCGACGTGCTGGTTGTTTTGTTTGCTCATTTTTCGAGACAGTCTGTTAACTTGTCAGTTGTTCAATTTGTCGTGTCAGTTTGTTAGTTGTCTGTTAGCTAATAATTGAGTCATGTCTGTTAAAAGGTGTGTTAATCGAGTCTTGGGAACGCCTTGCTAGTTTGAAATTATTTAATTTGAATTGAAAATTGATTACCCGTCCGTACTCAATCTCTATTAGGGCAAGATAATCTGGTTTTGAGAAATGCTCAAAGGGTGTCCCCGAATTTTTCGTCTTTATTTATTTTATTTTATTATTTTAATATTATTTTATTAAGTGAGACGACCGCGACCGAAATGCTATATGCTCGTCGCCACATTGACCGTTGACATATCTAACTTACATGTTTGATTTTGCAGATATGTCTGATGCACCAAGTCTTCGCGCGCCACTGGGCGCAAGAGACAGAGGACTGGGCCCCGCACCATACGGTACGATGGTGAGGAGGTACTGATTTCCCCTGGAATAGAGCCAGTGGATATCATGGGCGATGGACGTCGTACGCAGCACCAGGTCCTTAGGTTCCTTATCACAACCGAGGAGTACACGCGGTTTACTCGCATTTGAGGTATGCAGCTCTTGGGTATGAGGACGTTTGATTGGGGATTATTGGGTACTTTGGAGGCGGAGGACAGGCTCCGGGGATTGATGTCGGATTGGTGGCTGGCAGTACTCGAGTGTGACTCGATACCATATGACGAGTTCACACGCGAGTTTTACTCGACGTTCACATTCACGGCTGCCGATTTCGACGAGCCGCATGCCATGTCGTTCTCACTTGGACGACACGTGTATGAGATGTTGGTCCCTAATTTTTCTGTGGCGACTAGCTTCTACACGAGTGAGGATATTCAGACTCCCACGTTCTTACAGAGCTTTCACCATTATATGACTCATCAGCATTGGGACCGACAGTTTTGGCTCACTGAGCCTCATCTGGCTCAGTTTTGGGGGCAGATCGCGGACGGGGCCCACTCGAGTTCTGTAGTGGCATCCTCTATTAGGGACCCCGTCCACCAATACTTACACCGCATAGTTGCTTTAACTATCGCTGGCCGTCATTCGGGCAGCGATAAGTGTAGCAACTTCGACCTGTTGTGCCTCCTGTCTATCATCACTGGCCGGGAGGCCAACATTGCGATGCTGCTCCTTACATCTTTTGGCAGAGGTCGGAGTCTGCAGGGGGCAACAGCCCAGTTAGCACTTGGGCCATATATCACAAGGATTGCACAGAGCCTGGGTGTTTTTGATAGATATCTGGTCGAGTAGTTCACCCGGGGACCGGCTACAGAGCCGTTTGGATTGGCGGATGCTCAGAGAGCCAGAATTTGTGAAATGGACGATCCATCCGCGCCCATCCCGGTCCGAGAGGGCCCATAGTTACCAACGCCGGAGAGTTCAGCAGCAGCTATCGCCTTGCAGAGGGCATTCTGACACATACAGCATATCTTGGTCTGTCGCATGATGCGGCAGCAGCCACAATTTGAGCTTCGACAGCCACCACCTCAGCATCAGCAGCCGCAGCAGTCAATCACACTCACGATTATATATCAGTAGCAGCAGATGTTGGAGGAGGCTCGGGCCGAGAGGGAGGAGGCCCGAGCCCATAGGCAGGAGACGCGGGCCCACCTGGCCGCTATGATGATTATTTTCGTTTGTTATTTGGTTCTTCGCAGGTACCGCTCCCAGCATCATTGATTATCACAGAGGAGCAGCCTGTGGACCCGCCGGTACTACTGATTATCCACCATCGCAGTAGCTTTTGGTTACCTTTTTTTTACTTTATTTTGTTTTTATTCCCATGGTTTATATTATATTAATCTTATATTATTGGGAATACTGTATGGGTAATCGGTTGGATATATATATATGTGTGTGTGTGTGTGTGTGTGTGTGTGTGTGTGTGTGTGTGTGTGTCTATGTGTGTGTGTGTGTATCTTTTTATTACTGCTGTGTTTGATTGATTTGTATATTATGTTGTAACCGAACTTTGTGGGTGTAGTTCAATATAAACCCTCACGAGACCACACTCATCCTCTCGGGCTACCGGGAGGTTTACAGGGCTTGTTGCATATTCTAAATGCAATCGTGATTCCTACGAAAGTGAGTTAGGTCTTTTAACGTTTTAACTTGTTTAGCAAAATTTATTATGAAACGACTTAATTTGGCTTGGTAAATGTCTTACAAAACCACCAAAAAATCATTTTTATAACTCTTAAAAGACCGATGTCTTACACTTGTGAGAAGCTTGCTTCTACACGTCTCGATATTTTGGAGGTTCGTTTGTCAGTTTGGTACTTGGTAGACGAGGGTATACGAGTGTTTATGAGAGTTCGCGAGCCGACTAGTCCTCTTCCAGTCTCGTTGATATCAGGTGATTTCAGTTTCATAATTTATTTTTTTTCTTAGTTTAAATGTTAAAAATGTAATTGTATAACTATTAGTAGATCCGTCACATTTGAGCCCCGAATTTTAAAATTGCTTAACAATCAAAAAGTCAATTTCAACCCCTTCCCTCAAATGTTCATTAATTGTTTATCTATTTTAACATTGAGGACAATGTTTAACTATTTTAACATTAGGACAATGTAAACCTCAAGTGTGGGGATGGGGGATATTTGAAAATTTTTACCCGATAGTACCTCGAAGAGTGTTCAGAAACTAAAGTTGTTAACTGTTAATTATTGCCATTAATGCCAAGTTATAGGTTTCTAGTCATGGTTGGTTTTTCAGCTTCTCAATAGTCTTACTCACAAACGTTTTCATAACGAGAAGTTGAAAATGGGGTCGTTTAGGCGGGGATAACGAGTCATGGGGACGGATACACATGTTTATATCGGCAACCTTATTCCTCCGGTACGTGTGTGAGTTGACCACATATATATAATACAAATATAATATATAGTACACACATGTCATTTGAGTGTTTTCATCGATGTTTATGGATTACGGGATCGTAGTTGGCAAAATGCAAACGTGATAGAGGCAATTAGTTTAAGCCTCGTCTGGATGAGCGAGAGTGTGGGTACTGGGGGGTTGGGCCTCATACATTATACATATGAGCGTGGGTAATGAGAGGGATGGGGGGGTTGGTTCCCTTAGAAAACATTTCTTGGACCTATTATTCATTTGATTAACCCCGATACTATGTTACGAGACGATCCGGCTTAATAGGTTCTTTGTATTTCTATTTATTTTAGTTTTTGTATTTGTTCAAGTATTAAGCATCACGTTTATCATGCTTAAAAAATAGCAAAAGGCCAAAAAGATGTCTGTTTATATGCAGTTACGTAATTAGTAGTTCGTTTGTGTCTAAAAAAATGTTGAATTCAGTATGTATGTTAGTTTTGCTTATTTAAATGTTTTGTAATACGCCGGGTCGGATCGTTTGAGCTACTTGAAAATTCCGTTTCCATACGCTTACACCTAGCCCCGTTACAACCCTTTTTAAGTCCACTTGATTTGCATTTGTGTCAAAGCAGTTTTATGGATGGATACCTGTTTATGAGTGATACTGAGAGCAGAGTGATACTTGCACATCTTTTGCTAGTCCAAATATTAAACCGAGAGGAGAGTTATTATATTATGAGGGGTATGAGCATGTGTGCCTTAAGCGGAAACAAAGTACACATGTCTGGGCGACTCTGTTGTTTTTATTATAGCACTTAACTTTATTTGTGAGATGTCAATCTAGAAAGTGTCAGTCTGGGAAACTGGGTATGACCTTAAACCTTATAAGTATTAAAGGCGATAATCTACATACCTATGATAGAGGTTGATGTTCGCTTTAGAGTATGCTTGAGGGCAAGCAAAAGATAAGTGTCGGGATGTGATGGTTGGTTAATTTGTATATGTTTTAGTTCGTTTATTCTTTAGTTTTAATCGTTTATTTTAGGAACTTCGATACTTCATACGTGTATTATTGGATTTCATGTCACAGGCGTTAAAGTACTCACTTTGGACCTGTGGTGACACGGAATGAAGACCCGAGACGTCCAGCACGCGAAACGATACAAATTAATAAAGTTTGCTGGTGACAAGACTCATCGCGGTACGCGATGGGCTTGCTTGAGGACCCATCTCGTATCGCGATGGGATTTAAAATAACTGTTGACTTTCTGGTCCATCGCGATACGCGATGGACTAGTGAAGACCCCACCGCGTATCGCGATGGGGTGTGCAGACGGGAGTTAGGGTTTATATCATAAATTTTCATCATTAACAACCCTAACTCGTTTTTTTATCAAGGAGGCGATTTCCAGCAATTCCAAGAGGCGATTTTACCATTGTAGTTCATATCAAGACCATATCTATGATCCATATCATCATTATTGACGATTCGATGATGTCGCGACTCGTTTAATCTCATAGAATATCACCCAGGATGTATAGTTTGTAACTTTTACAGTTTTTCTCATGTGACTAAGAACACTTTTGTATAATTATTGATGGTTGATATGTGATTATTGATGTTTGGTATTTCTGTGTGTTCAATCGGTTTAGGTTTACGTTAGTCTGAACGATGTGTTACCAGTTGCTAGATAATTGATCATATGACTGTTTGATTAGATTGAATACGATAAAACATACGATTTCCCTTAACTGAGTCACACTGGCAAGGACTGTTTGATAACCAGTGTCATGTGTAAAGTGATTGTTGATGTCTAAGGTTTTGTCCGATTGATCAGTCTGTAGTTAATTGTTAATAATTTATCTGTTAGGTTGCATGAGATTATTGTAGGTTGCTTACTTGAATTCCTGGGTGTGATTTGCTCTTGTTAATTGATTGAAACTCATTACTTGCTTGTTTGCTTAATTCTCTAAATTCAACTTAATTGCTTGTGTGATCAGCACTAAAAACCAGTTACTTCATAATATTAAATCTGTACACGATTTGCATTGACCACATACTCCTGGCGGATACGATACCTTACTTATCCTATCTATATAGTTTAACTAGGTTTTTGATTGACTCAAACGACGGTCATCAGTTTTCAGATTTATTAAAAAAAACAAAACAAAGAAAACAGAATCAATAAAAACGTGTAAAAGGTCATCGTTAATTTAATAAGTGTCTCTAAAGTTCGATATTCCCGATCTTCCCATAGCTATTCTACACCCAATAGGTTCACTTGCCTGTTGCTAGTGGTTTGGTTTAGGGTATTCTAGGTTTTTATTACTCATTGTGCTTGGTCATTATTTGCTAAAATTTGATATACCACTTTGTGCACATTATTGCCAAATCAGTGGTCCTGATTTCATTAGCAATTGTCACAAATCTCTGTAGCACTAATCTTAACTTTTCACCCTCTCTGAACTTGAAACGATCAAGATCAGACTTCAACGATCTTTCTTTATGTTCTTCAGCTCTGTGTTGCCTTCAAACATTTCAACAAGAGCATCCCACATAGCTTTGGTTGTAGTGTGATGAGCCACACTAGTTAGGATCTCCCATGATAAATCCAACTTGATCATCGCTAGAGTTCTATCATCATTCTTCTTCATTCTTGCCTCAACAGTAAGATTGTTCCCTGTACCATCTGGCACATAGGGTCCGTTCTTGATGGAGTTCCACATTTCTACATCGTTGTAACAAACGGCTGCTTCGAATAGGACTTTCCACTTAATGTAGTTCTCCTATCCATACAATCTGGGTATCTTATTAGTAGACAACTCTTGCTCGTCCATAGACATCTTTTTGGTCTTTGTGAAATAATTTTTAAACACAAAGAAAACTTAATAAACTCAAACAAAAACCTTAAACTCTTTTGAAAAATAATCATACCTTTGGTCAAAACCTCAGATCTGATATGTCTGAATGGATTAATGCAAGATTTATAACAAAGAAACAAATATTAAGAAAGATCTGAGTATAAGAACACTTTAAACCTCACAAATATTGTAGATCTGGAAAAATGAAGAACAAGACAGTTGACGTCACAAATCAATGGAACAGTTGTCAGCTGAAGTCATTCATCCTCTTCAAAATCGCCGATATTAAGCAACGATTCTACACAGAAATAGCAGACAAAGCTCTTATACCACTTTTCGGTCCCACTATATCACTAGGATCACTCAATAAATCATTGTCGTAACCAAACACCTAGGTGTTGACAAGAAGGTTACAGCTACTATCTTGTGAAGAACACTAGAGTATTATTGGCGGAAACACTAACACTCTAATTGTTGCAAACTGAACACTAAAGTGACAAACACAAGATCAACTCAAAAGATTTCCATTTAATAATACGAAGGTTACAAACGAAAATCAATTAGGGTATAAAAGAGGAATGTCAGGATCTTTAGCAGGTTTCCGTACAGAATATGGTCTGCCGTTAATCACAATATTCGCGAGTGTCAGGTGTGTCATAGGTGTGCCCTAAAATATTCCTTTTATGGGCCTAGCCCTGACATCTGACATTCCTCTTTTAGAAACCATAATCACTGGAACATAATTAAAACTATTACAATAAATGCTAAGTGTAAAACAGGTCTTCGGGCAAGCTTTGCAGCATGTTTCTTTGTCGAGCAGACCAAAGGTGCTGGTAACACTGTAGCCTGCTCGGAGTTGAACCGTGCTCGGCATAAGTCTTTAAGTTGTTTCTTGATCAACTTCCTTCAAGCTTGCTGGGAACACTGTTTATTAAGAATAAACCTTGCTAGATTTGGTTTTAGCTTGGTTTTATTCAAGAGTTTTCTAGGAAATAAACCTTGCTTGCCTTGAAGAACATCCTTGCTAGACAAAGTGAACCTTTCTCGGTTTAAAACTTAAGAGGAATTCTAGAAGATAACCTTGTTGGGAAAGAAAAATACCTTGCTAGGACAAGTAAAAGCTTGCTCGGTTTCCATACTTAGCCATTACAGAGAGGTTGAGAAGTTTCCAATCTTCCTTTGAACTTTTCACATCCCAAAAGGCTCAAGACGGCATTCACATATTTCGTCTGATGAATGAAAATTCTAGCGTCAGACTGATGAACCTGCAACCCTAAGAAGAAATTCATCTCCCCCATCGAGCTCATCTCCAATTTTGTCTTCATTGACTTCTCAAAATCCTTACACAGCTTGTCGTTTGTCGAACCAAATATGATTTCATCGACATATATCTGGACGAGGAGCAAATATTCTTTGACATTTTTGTAGAAAAAGGTACAATTCACAGTCCCTCATTTGAAGCCACTATCCGTAAGATGGTCAGCAAGCGTGCCGTACCAAGCTCTTGGGGCTTGGTGTAGACCATAAAGAGCCTTGTTTAAACAGTAAACACGGTCAGGATAGTCTGGATCTTCAAAACCAGGAGGCTGTTTTACGAACATCTCTTCATGAAGTTCCCCATTAAGAAACGATTCTTAACTTCCATTAGATAACTTTAATATTCTTGAAATCTGAATAGGCCAAAAATGCACGTATAGCCTCCAGTCTTGCAACAGGAGCATATACTTCCGTGTAATCTACGCCTTCTTGCTGATGAAATCCTTGCATGACCAAACGCGCTTTATTCCATACGATGACCCCACGATCATCCTTCTTACATTGAAAGACCCATTTGGTCGGAATAGGCTTCTTAAGTCTATTAGGTTTATCAATGAGATCCAACACACTCATTAGACTAATTGTTGCAACTCCTGTTGCATAGCTTCTACCCATGATGAATCTTCAAGCATCGTACGAATACTCGTTGGTTCCATTTGAGAAAGAAAGCATGTGTATTTTGCAAGATTCATGATTCCTGAAGAATGCATATCGGCATACACACGCAATACGTTAGAATCATTTTCACTAGCAATATGATGATGTGTCTGAACACCAACATCAAGATCACTAATGATGTTGTCCTGAGGATGATACGTTTGAATCCGAAGTGTCGGATTCTCAGGCACAACTACATTATCACTTAAGTTAGTGAGATTCTCAGGCGCAACTGGATCTTTTACTTGACAAGCTGGGCACGTGAAATTTACACACTCCAGCTTGCGGGGGAGTGTAGATAAATAATATTCTCACAATATTCCCTCCTGATTATTCTCACAATCACGTGATATATGAAATGCATGATTTGCTCCTAAATTAGTGGCTACCGTCCTTATGTAAATTTTATGCTTATTTAGGCTTTTCCATTGTAATCCTAGGGGGTGTTTGGTAGAGGGAATTGAGGGGTGAGAAATGGAATTGGAAAGAATTCTCTTGTTTGTTTATGAAAGAAAGAGGTGAGAAATGGAAATAAACCATTTCCATTTCTCTGATTTTGTTTCTCTAAAAAAAGCGGAGAATTGGATTTCTAGGGTTTCATTTCTCAGCCTCACTCTCTCACGCCTCTCCCTATTGTTCGATCTACAGCAGCAAACTCACGCCTCTCCCTGCTGTTCGATCGACTTGCAGCCTCTAATCACCCACAAATCATCTCCAATCCAAGAACCGAGTTCGTATTCGCGATCCTTGCTTCAATTCCAACGATCCTAGGTATGAAACTTTCATTTTTTCGACTTTCTTATGCTCGACCAGACCTAAACCTCGATCCAAACTCAGCTGCTGATGTCGATTGTTATCGTGGGATGTTTGTATGTTGTTGGTAATCGATTTAGATATGTTAGATTTCAATGGTTTATGTTTAATTCGACTCTTGATGAAATCTTTGATGTCTATGTTAGGAATTGAACATTATATGGTATGAAATTGATGAGTTTGAATCATGAATTTTATGTTAGAATGATATTTAGATGCTAGGTTGAATGTTGGAACCGATAAATTGAATGTTTACATGAGTTGCTTGAATGCTGTTGCTGATGAAATCTGTAATGTTGTTTTGTTCAAACAATATTTTGATCATAACAGATGCAAATTGATCGTTTCTTGAGTCTAACATTAAGTTCAAAGAGTCTAGTTTCAAACCCCACTGGTTTCGTAATTTTTAGAGAAGTTTTGATTACCCAAACGTGAAAAATAAAACCGAAGGTCAAATCTGTTTTTGACTGACAGATTTTAGGTCCACTTCTAAAGAGCATAACTCTCTTTTTTTTGAAGTTTTAGACTTCATTCCTCTTTCTAATGAAAATTTTAAGTAATTGGCCTTGTATGCAAATCCTGAGTAGTCAATTTTTGAGAAATTTTGACATTTACAAACTTTGAACAGTAAGTTTTAGATACCTTTGATAATTAGCATTTTAGTTGAAAACCTTATGCATACTTTAAAAATTTTAGAAAAATATATAAACACTTAGAGATGTTGAAGTTTCTATGAAAATATTTTCATAATTTATTTCAATTGTTTTGTTGATAAATAAATCTATATTTACAAACTCAAATCTGACCAAAAAACTCAGATTTCTACATATCAACAAATCATCACTTTTTACACCATTTTTATCTAGAAATTGACTTGTAACTCACATGGAAACCTTAGGGATCTTGTATAACATTGACTTGTAACTCACATGGAAACTTGGATGTTCAATTTCATCCAAAATAACATATATATTGATGTAAACATTGGCAATTAAACAACATTCAGCAAGTCAGTGAATAAAGTAGCCTGTAATCATTTTTCTTGCTTTCATGATCACTTTGTTGCTAATATTTGGATTATATTTTGGAGTTATTTGCTTTTCTTGAATTTTCTTATATTTTTATGTGTAGATGGCAAGATCACCTTCCAGGCAAAGAATAGTTGCCATAGGTGCATTTTATGTCATTTATGTTACGATTCGTTGGTGGATGTTGTGTACTTATCATTTGCGTCGGTCGATTGAGTCAATGCTTTATGTACAAAATATTTAATGAGTTACCATAATAGGCGTGAAAACATGGTGAGGATGGTTTATGAAAGTGATGTTACGAGTGTTGTTAACATAAGAATGAATATACATGCAATTACAACACTTTGTGATATGCTAGAAACTAGAGGGGGACTAAAGAATAGTAAAAACATGCTAGTCGATGAGCAAGTTGCTATGTTTTTACATACCCTTGCTCATAATGCAAAGAATAGGATACTAGTCAACAGATTTCATCGGTCCGGGGAAACTATAAGTCGGTATTTCAAGTTAGTCTTAAATGCTATATGTCGATTACACAAAGAACTCTACAAGTCACCCGTGCCAGTGCCAGATAATGAAACTGATGAAAGATGGAAATGGTTTAAGGTTAGTCAAACACATTTTTTATTAAAGATATTTTTTGCTAACATAAATTAGTAAGTAATGTTTTCTTTTAACTCAGGGTTGCTTAGGAGCATTAGATGGAACATACATTAAAGTTAAAGTCCCTGTTATTGATAGAAAACCTTATAGGACAAGAAAAGGGCAGATTTGTACTAACGTACTCGGAGTATGAACGAGAGACCTTTTATTTACGTATGTCTTAGCGGGATGGGAGGGTTCTGCAGCTGATAGTAGAGTTTTGCGTGATGCAATCAGTAGACCCAATGGTCTTAAAATAACTCCGGGTATGTGATAGACAATATTCAAAGAATATACATAGATTTAAGTATGATAATTAACATAGAGTTTATGGTTAATTGTAGGAACATACTACCTTTGTGATGCCAGTTATACAAATGGTGAGGATTTTTAACTCCATATCGAGGTCAACGTTATCATCTTAACGATTGGTCTCGTCCTCCTACGAATGCTAAGGAGTTCTTTAATATGAGACATTCATCGGCCAGGAATGTTATAGAAAGATGTTTCGGAATGGTTAAAGATAGATGGGCTATTTTGCGTGATAACTCATATCATCCCATAGAGTCCATGCCACGTATCATCATTGCTTGTTGTTTATTGCACAATTTCATACGAACAACAATGAGTGAAGAACCTCTTGATAACGAAATCCCAGTAAATCACACACAACCTGCAAATGACCATGACAATGTTATTTCTATGATCGAGCCCTCACAAGAATGGACCGATCGTAGAGACCTTCTTGCTAATGAAATGTTTAATAGTTGGACTGCGATGCGTGCGCAGCGTGCCAACAATGTTTCTTAATTATGTTTGACAATTATGTATTTTTATTTGTAGAACCAAGAATGTTTCTTATTAATGTTTATTTATGCACTTTATTTGTTTCTTATTAATGTTTCTTGTTATATTTGTATTTGTAGTTACATGAATTATGATTTTTAATTGTATAATTATGCATTTGTACGTAGACATGGCAGATTCAAATATAGTGAGAGGAGTTACTCGGAGCAAGCATACCTGGACAAATGATGAAGATGCAAAGCTAATTGATGCATTAATGGAGATACATGCATCCGGAAAGTATGCTGGTGCTGACAATGGATTCAAACCAGGTTATTTAAATGGTGTTCAACAATTGCTAGATGTAAGTCTTCCTAACTCTGGCCTCAAAGCAGAACCACATATAAAGTCTAGGATGAAGACATGGAAGACACACTTTAGCATTGTATATGATATGGTGCATACAAGTGGGTTTGGTTGGGATGAACAAAAATGTTGTATTATTGCCGATGATAGTGTTTGGAATGAATACGTGAAGGTATATTCTAAAAAATATATTTTTTAGATTTTAAAATTTTAGTCTAATTTATTTGTAATTGTCTTGTAGTCTCACAAAGGTGCTGTGAATTTTCGTGACAAGTCATTTCCTTTCTATGACAAATTGTGTACCATATTCGGTAAGGATAGAGCTACTGGTAGTAAAGCAGTTGACCTTGGAGAAGAAGATGTTGTTCAAGAGACGCAAAAAAGCTCACCTGTTGATATTGAAGACTTTGATTTTGTTGATGAAGCAGTTCCAAATGTTGATAGATCTGAAGGACAAAGAGGAAGTGTAACAAGCAAGCGCAAAAGAGGTAGAAGCACGGATGCAGATGAGATATATCGAGAGTCTTGCAAAGATATCAAGGAAGTTTTGCTTCGATTTGGGGAGATGGTGGGTGAACAACTTAGCAAAGAAGGTATGGAGGCTCGTGAAATCTATGAAAAGGTTAGTGATGAGTTGAAAGCTTTACCAGGTATCACTACGAAAAAACGGTTCAAAGCAGCTCATTTGATTGGTAAAGATGTGGATCTAGGACGTTCTTTTCTTGCGTTGACAATAGAAGAGAAAATTGAGATGGTCGAGTTGTATACCGATGGTTCAATGGCATAGTTGTGTATGGTTGAAGTATGTTTTGTATGTGAATTGGTTTTAACTATGGTTGATGTTTTTTGCTTAAAAACTATGTTTTGTATGTGAATTGGTTTGATCAATGCATATTTTGGTTGGAATTTATGCATCTTTTTATATGTTTTTTTATTTTTTAATAAATATTTGTTATGAAAAAATACTTGTGCTAATGATAAAGTTGATATAATTCTCTGTTTATTTCCTATGTACCAAACAAGAGAAATGATTCTCAGCTATATTTCTCTACTGAAATCTCTGTACTACCAAACAGAACAGTCAATTCTCATTCTCCAGACCAATTCCCTTTCTCTGCAATTCCATTTCTCTATTCCATTTCTCTAAAATTCCATTCTCTGTACCAAACACCCCCCTAACATTCAAGCTTTTGTGAATAAACTATCTGAACCAATTTCTATATAATCCTAGCCCAACCATTTATCACACTAAAACTGTGTGTGTAACCATCTCCAACATTGTATTTGACTATCGTGTTTAAATCAATATTATGTAACTTTAAGCTATTAATCACCTTTGGATTACCTTTCCAAACTCTAGGAATAGATTTTCTGAGCGGAAACGAGTCGAAATTTCCTCTAACAATATGAATGATTTTAACTAAACGAACCCGTAGAGCCTTTGGTTGTGCCTTAAAATTCCATAACCATTTGACCATAAGCGCCAAGTTCATTGCTCTTAAGCGTCCTACACCAAAACCACCTTGTTATTTTGTTCCAAGAACTTTTCCCAAGCAATCCAAGAGATCCTTTTTGAGTTTTTCGACCCGCACTACAAGAATCTTCGCCGTAAGCTTTCCAATTACTCGTTGATCACCTACAAGGAGGCATAAAACAATGATTAAAAAGATAAATAATACGAGGTTAAGATGGCAAGAACAGGTTTAATTAGTGTTAGCCTTCCACCTGAAGAAAGAGTGCACTCTTTTACATGATGAGAGTTTGCTTTTAACTTATTTTTAAAATCGGGCGCCAATTTTTCTGTAAGTTCATGTTAGCCACCAAGGGAAGAAAGCCTAAATAAACAACTGGGAAAGTTCCTTTTGAGCATCAAAGAATCAAGGCCATATGATTTGATTGATCTTCGTTAATCCTGATTCCATAAATGTACTCGATCTACTCTTTTGCAAGTTTACTATAAGACCGGAAGTAAAAATATCAAAGTACTAGCAAGATTTAACCCATTTGTGTGAAAGACCAATCACCAACAAAGATGTAATCGTTGGCATAAACAAATGAGAAATTTCGAGACAGGTCCGGCCCAATAGTTAAGCTAGGTAAAGCTAGGGCTTTAGGCCTCTAAAAAAATAAGGTCTTCGTTTAAACATTGTTAAATCTTATATATTAAAAAAAAACACATGTTAATAAGCCAAATTTTGGTTTACAATCCAATTTTGTGTATTGGCCCAATGGTTTGCACGCATATTTCCACTCCGTGTGAATGTCTTCCGTCCATCCCGAGTTCGATTCTCAAATGTTGTTTACTTTTTTATATGCTTCACATTTTCTTCCCCACCTGTTTGATTATCTTATGAGGCCTATTTTTTCTATTTTTCCCCAGCAAACATATTCTCCTTTTCATCTTATGTTTTATATATACATTCAACATAGTATAAATTAATCACACTTTTATATTTTTACAAAAATTCAGAATTATTAAGGGGTTGTTTTAGAGATGTTCAACGAAACCGGTTCCTGGAACCGAACCGGTGGACCCGAACCGGACCCGAACCGGTTCCTACCCGTTTTTTGTAGGAACAGGACCCTATCTGATTCAACCCGATGATCCGTGACCGGTTCTTGCATTTCTGAGTGGGGGCGGGTAGGAACCGGAACCGGTTCTGGAACCGAACCATCCGGAACCGGTTCCTAACCGGTTCTAGCCGTTGGATCGAATATAGCCGTTGGAAATCGTTTTTTTTGGGCGTTTTTTGACCGTTGGGGTCAAAAATAGCCGTTTTTTTGGCTCCCCCAAGCACCCCACTACTAATATAAATAGGTATTTGGTGTCATGGGTTCATCACAACACTCAAAACGCAAACCCGAACGCAAAAAAATACAAAAAATCGCTATTACAACGTTTTGAGTTCTCTAATCTCTTGTTTTCTCTTCTTCTATATTCATATTTGTTGTTATGGCTACCTCACAATCATCGGTTGGTCAAGGTTCCAACGCCGAACCAAGTTTCGTTCGTATTGTACCTCATAATCGTAATCAAGAGATTTGGTGCAATTGGGATTTGGTTGAATTGAGTGACCATTCATTGAAGGCTCGGTGCAAGTTTTGTGGGATTTATTTAAACCCACTTTCGAATTCAAATTTGAAGAAACACATCGAAAAACCGTATTGCAAGGCGTTGAAAAAGAACGTCGATTCGCAACAAACGCAAATGGATAGTGAAGGCGGAATATTTACATACCAAATTGATCGAGTTCAAGATCGTATGGCGAAGTTTGTGATTCAAGTGCCATTTAGCCACTTCGACAACCCTCGCTTAACCGCCATGATTCGAGATACGCTTCAACCACAATACACTCACGTAAGTCGTCATACTCTTAAACGTTATTGTTTAAAATTGTGGAAGAATGCCAAAAAGGTACTAATTGCATATTTTGAAAATATAAATACGGGAATAAACTTAACTAGTGATGTTTGGTCGGCTCCACATGGTCTACCCGAATCTTATCTTTGTGTCACCGATCATTGGGTAGACCCTTCATCGTGGGAAATGATGAAACGCACCATTGCTTTCGAACTCTTTGAGTATCCACATACGGGAGATAATTTGTTTGAAATTTTAGATTATGTTATAAAAACTTATAAACTAGAAAATAAAATATTTTCAATGGCATTTGATAACGCGTCGAATAATACATCGGCGGTTGATAAATTAAAATTAAAATATACGCCGATTTGCAATGGTGTATTTTTTCACTCAAGGTGTGTTGCACATATCATTAATTTAATCGTGCAAGACGGACTTGCTTCGGATGAGGTTACATCGTTATAAACGATTTTAGACTAATGATACATGAAGTTTTTAAGAAAAGTAAAAAAAGACAAATGGAATATAGAAAATTTTGTAAAGATACGGGAAGAAAAGCTTTGGGAGCTAATTGGGATGTACCTCATCGATGGAATTCCACTTGCATAATGTTTCAAAGTGCTTTGAAACAAAGAGAAACTTTATAAATGTTTCATTCTAGTCTTGCCGAGAATGATTTGGCAATCCCCTTTTCAAATGAGAAATGGGAAATTATCAATGACTTATCAACTTTTCTTGAAGTTTTTAAAACATCAACTACGAAACTATCGGGAACGTATTATCCGACAAGTCCCTTGGTTCTTTCGGAGTTATTTTTAATCGTTAACAATCTTAAAGAATTTGAAAATAAAAGTCCAATGTTTTCAAACATCATATTACCAATGAAGTTTAAATTAAAAAAATACTTTCTTGAATTGCCACCGGTTTTACTTGCGCCGCCGCTTTAAACCCAATGTTAAATGTTACGGGGGTTGAATGTGTGATAGACGAAATTTTTTCAGCCTTAGATATGCATGAAGTTGACCCAAACTTTTCAACGGAGGCAAAAAATGATTTTAACTTGAATTTTAAATTTATGTATGACTTTTATTTAAATAAATATGGGTCAAACATACACATGCCTATGCCGAGGGGGTCTTCATCAAGTTCAAGTGCTACTAAAGTACGAGATCCCATGATTAGCCTTATGAACACCGTTCGCAACGTAACGGCTAAAAAACAAAGGGGTAACACCCCTTCAAGCGAACTAGGAAGGTATAGTGCAAATGATTACTCTACCGGTTTATCCGAAGAGGAATATGGCACTTTTGATGTTTTGGCTTGGTGGAAGGTAAAGGAAACCGAGTTTCCTATTCTTGCCACCATGGCCCGTGATTTACTAACCGTCCAAGCTTCTACGGTAGCTTCGGAATCCGCTTTTTCTCTTAGTGGCAGGGTAATATCGGTGAGAAGAACAAGACTAAATTCGGAGTCGGTGGAGATGTGCATTTGCTTAAAAGATCACTTGGACTCAATCGATCGTATTCAACACGTAACCACTCTCGAAGATGAAACACCACTTGATGTTCGAGTGCACGACGAACAAGAAGGCATTTCTACAAGTAATTCCGAGAAAGAAGTCGCCGCTCAATAATTACGACGAACAAGAA